>NC_141906.1:6173000-6473500 GCF_057802395.1 Ceratotherium simum simum
TAAAAGTATTAACTGAAAGAAAGACAATTTTGATAGGAGAGTTACTGGAATTGAAATAGTTACCACAAGCAGAGTTATCATTCAGGATTGTCTTGTCGGTTAGGCAAGATGTAGCTTTTATTCTGAGATCAATGAAGAACACTGAAACATTTTGAATAAGAATTACAGAACAAACTTGCCGCCTAGACTGTACTTCCCTGCAGCACTGTAGAGTCAGTGTTTACCAGGATAAGGTGAGCGAGGGGAGCACAATCACGGAAATAAGGAAGACCTAGGAGATATGTTGGAGAAAGTTGACAATGAGAAATTGTCATGGCAGGAGTGTCTTTAGGATAAACACATTCATGTATGCATATACACCTATACAAATTTTTATTGATCTCCACTATATACTCTTCAGCAAATGATTTAATAACACTGTATCTATCCCAATTCCTCATGATTTCAAATCTTCAGTAAAATATTCCTTTCAGAAATCTATTGAGTTGATGAGTTTTTTGGGAATCATTAAAGGAAACCCATGTTTGTGTTAATAGTAGGCAGAGAAAAGAGAATATATAGAATAGCTGAGAAAAGAAAATTCCCCAAATTTGAAAAGAACATGGAGTTGGAGTGAGATTTGTCCAATGGATCCTCTTCGGGTATTTAAAGAAATCTTGATAAAGACCTGGAATTATCATCAAATATGGAAGCAGTTCTCCACAACTTTGTTTTGTCTAAACAATAAAAGAAAAGGTGATCTCAAAATGTTGGAGAGCTTAAACACAAGAAAATTTGGGCTATACAATTTTTCCCAGGATTAATTAATTAAAATGAAGGCTGTACTGAATACAATTTTAAGGATTTAATAAAGTATATAAAAATACTAGGCACAGGGCCAGCCCGGTGGCTTAGCGGTTAAGTGCATGCGCTCCGCAGCTGGTGGCCCGGGTTCGGATCCCGGGCGCGCACCAACGCACCGCTTCTCCGGCCATGCTGAGGCCGCGTCCCACATACAGCAACTAGAAGGATGTGCAACTACAACATACACCTATCTACTGGGGCTTTGGGGGAAAATAAAAGGAGGAGGATTGGCTATAGATGTTAGCTCAGAGCCGGTCTTCCTTAGCAAAAAGAAGAGGATTAACATGGAAGTTAGCTCAGGGCTTATCTTCCTCACAAAGAAAAACAAAAAAATACTAGGCACAAACTCTGACATTATCAACATTTGAATATGCAATGTAATAAGTATAATCAGAAGGTATTTATTCCAGTAATTTTTCTTAATATTTGCTCAGTTTGGACTCAGGAAAAACAATTTAGAATCTGAGTCTTATTTTCATTTCCATAATATCAGTTTGTTGAAAATTCCTTACATGAGGAAAGATGTATTATTTGTCTTCTTTCTCCAACTAATTGTCAAATTTGTCTCTGGAACTCTCCTTAGCTTGCATGGAGTCACTGACAGAAAAAAAAAATGACCTTGGTCTTGTGATTTAGAGCAATCTTAAAAGAACTCCAGCTGAAATAATAATAGTGACTATTTATTGAGCACCTGTGAAAAGCTGATGTGAATAAATTTTAGCTTACTTAATTGTTGACGTAAACTTTTATATTAACCTTTCTTATTGTCATTTTATACAAGAGAAAATTAAATTTAATAGAGAATATTCAAGAGATGATCAAGGAAATATACAGCTTATTTAGAGCATATGCCATAGAAAGCAAATGGAAGAACGTGTTTCATCCCTAGATTACAAGAAAAAATAATCTGGCCGAAAGAGCCACTTGGTACTCTGTTGACTCTGTTAAGGCCAGAGGAACTTCTGTGCCCAGGAGCTCTTGATTGCCTTCTAGATGTTTGTCAGCCTTTTTATTCTAAGGGAACAGCTTGAAATAGTGTGACAGCATCTCTTAAGGGAATTGTATGCACACTTTGCAAAAATCTAAAATGTAATTCCGCTTAACTTCTCAGGTACCCTGGGACCATTCCCCACTGTCTGTATATCTGCTTGCCTCAATCAATACTCTCTTAGGTGCGGCAGTTTTGTAGCACTGAGCTGTGAAATGGTGTGACTAGTTTTTCCATCCTGTTGCTTCACTGAAGGACACGAGGCCCCACTATGTAATCTTACTGGGAAACTATAGAAAATAAGTCTACTTAAGAATAAAATCAATCTTGTCTGACATTAGATTTAATGAAAAGCAATTCCCACCATCACTTGTGGATCATCTGGGTTTTCTTACTGGTCTAGTGGAATTTGCTTAAGGAGCTATTATAGGCATCATTGCACGCATTGCTGACTCCTTACATTGCTCCAAATGACTCAGAATTCAAAGTTTTGAAATACACAGTCTGCTTATATCAACTGTCAGAAGGCAGGCAAATTATTACTAAGTCAGCTTGGTGAGAGAGTCACAAAAAATTGTCCTTGCCATTATGAGAAATGCATCATTGGGTTTTATATGCTTCAGAGAGTTATCAAGGCTTCTAACATTTTGATCACAAGGTAATATGCTAAGAATAGTAAATATTCCAAATTAAAAACAGTAGTAATGTCATACTCAATGGGCAAAATTATTGCCCATTAAAGTCAAGGCAAATGGTATTTCTTTAATTATTGATTTATTACCACTCTTCTTCCCAAAACTTTTTGAGGGAGTTTGTCATAGAAATTATGTGGAGTTATGCATAAAAAGTTATGCTCCTCTAAGCTGTTCCATTGGGGAGAGGGCTCTGTCAGCCCCCTCTTCACCTGTTGTTACAGTGCCTTCTCCCCCGGGGCTGGGCGAGGGCGCCTCCAGGACTGGAAGCCCCTCTGGGCTGGGGCTGGGTATGGCAGGTCAGCCTGTGGAACTTCCTCAGAGTGAGAGGCGGTCAGCAGCTAGTGAATAAACTGTGTCTCTGCAAAAAAAAAAAAAAACACTGATGAGATGGAAATGAAATAAAAAGACAGAGGATATGGGGGTGTTGTTATTCCAAAAACTGCTGGGCTGATGTGATAATTGCAGTTTGGCATCGCGTTTACCTCTGCTAAGCTGCTTGGCAGCGAGGGATGGAGAGAGACACAATAGAGACAGAGAGAGAGATCATAGAGAGACAGACAGATGAAGTCAATACTTTCATTTTACTCACAGTGGCTGTCTGTATTTGGATGTTTAATACTGTCTGGATATTGTGAGAAATTATCATCCTCTCATTTAATTCTCATGATAATGTGAGTTGTGTAATATTATTATCCTTTTTTGTGCAGACAAGAAATAGAGATTTATCAAGGTTTATGTAGCTCATCCAAGATGATCAGTCTCCAAAGGTCAAAAGCAGTTTACAAATTCAGAACATTCTATTGTCAGGATGTTTGAGTTTTTATCCATTGGAGGGTGAATTATATGAGGACTTTACATAAGAGCATTGAACTACATGATGGACAACTTTTACAACCATTCTATTTATTTCTGTTGTTGTCTTATATTTCAGTAAGGAGCATTCACAGTGAGTTACTGGTAAACAATTCAATGTTCTCAATTTTGTTTTCCCTATCTCATCTTTCAACAAACAATATTAAATAAATCAGAGTTCATATGTGATTCTTAGGCTCAGTTTGACATCTTTTAAAAAGGTATGTTAGTATTGAATTGTGGAAGTTTGTTTTAGATTTGAAGAAGATGGTATATGCAAATCTTCGACTATATTGATATATCTATTATAAGATTCAATAAATATTACTTCCTTTTTACAGTTCCTCCTTAATTAAATGGAAAAAGAAATCCATGTGTAAAAACTATGTCCATAGTACTTCCACAGCATGGACCTCTAAATAGTTGACCATAACTTACTGATTTTACTGATCTTATGCTTGGTGTTGATTTTGCCTGTGATTAATTTCTATTAAGCTGGTGTTTTGCACAAAGTCAACTTGTGAAGCTGGGAACTATGTTCCTGGCACCAACTTTGCCTTATGGTCCTAAGTCAGGTTGGCCAAAAGAAGAAATTCCTTGAGATTTAGAAGGCCGAAGTGAAGTAGAAGTATGACACTTGGAAGGTCACTGAGGTTAGATGCAGAACCAACAATCACGGAGATGCTCACTGGTCTCCAGTTGAACTCATGCTTCCTGACTTTGTATCCAGCTCTTCTTCCCATCTTCAGGAATAGCAGCCCCAGATGCTTGGCTAGAGACCCACAGAAGCAGGACCTGCACAGAAGGAACAGCTTCCCACAGACTTATACACAAACCCCTCCTGTGTGATTTCATTTTATCTGATTGATGCACTTTTCTTTTTCAGATTTCTTTGCATGCTCCAACTTGTCCACCTAAGCCAGTGCTTCAGATGGAAAGATTCAGGACTCTTTCTGTAATCCTCCAACTCTCTGTTCTAGACTTTCACTTCTCTATCAATTCCCACTTGTGTATAAGATCCAATTCTCAAATAAATCCAGTATTACCATAATATTTATAGTGATTCTCCTTCTTTGAGTGAACCCTAGCACAAATATTCAAAAAATTATAAATTCAGCAGTATGTATTTTCCAAGTCTCAAGTTTTTCTTTTGTTGTGTTTCATAAATTGTTACTTTTGATACATATTATTACTGATATTACCCAGTGTATTTTTACCTTTTTCTTACTAAATAGTCTTACTTATATTTACTTGCTTACTTACATCTCAACATGGAGGCTTGTTGTTCAGAGAAAGGGGTATACAAACTAACATAAAGAGTCAAATTTTTATAGTCCTTATGCCCTAGTTTGCCTTTTATAAATCTACTGTGGAGATAGTAGTCTTGAGAACAAATATTTTCAAATAATAGACCATTATTGCAGATAACGCAGCAAAATGCAGGGTGGCTTATATGAACTATAATACTCAATCCTTTCAGTAACCTTTCAGATTTAGTCAGTTAGGAAGCTGAAAACACAAAGTAATTTTGCAATTTACTTAGGGTGGTAGGCAGAATTCTAATATAAATCCCAATGACCCACAACCTTATGTAATACCCTCCCTTTTAGTGCAAGTGAGACCTTTGAATATGAGGAAATATTACTTTTGTGATTATGTTATGCTATATGGTAAAACGGAATTTTACAGATGGAATTAAGGTCCCTAATCAGTTTACTTAATCCAATATGATATTATCTGGTGGTCTCAACCTGATCGGGTGAGTTCTTAATAGGAGGTCTAGAGGTCCGAGAGATTCTCTTCTTGAAGATGCAGCCTCCATGAGTTCTACAGCTGCAAGGAAATTAATTCTTCTAACAACCACATGAGCTTGGAAGTGGACCCTTAGTCTCAGATGAGACCGCAATCCTGGCTGATACCTTAATTTCAGCTTTGTGATGCCTTGGGCAGAGAACTATGCCATGCCTAGACTTCTGATGTATGAAAACTGTGAGATGATGAATGGATGTTGTCTTAAACTTATAAGTTTGTGGTAATTTGTTACGCAACAATCAAAATCTAATGCAAGCAGTGTCATGAAGCTTTTTGCCAAGTCTAGGATTTGCATCCAATCTACCCTAATTTCAAAGTAGAGTCCCCATAAAACAGGCATTGGACCTTCCAATTTGCTATTTATGAGAGAGAGAGAGTGAGAGGAGAAGGAACACAGGGAGGAAGGAAAGAAGGAAGGAAGGTAGAAAGGAAGAGATGGAGGCAGGGAGGGGCGGGGGGGAAGGAAGGAAGGAAGATAGTACTAACCACATAAACTTTTTCTAGAAGATGGGTTTGTTCATTAAAAAGCAACTCTAATCATGAAAGGTCCTTTGCATCAGATCTTGTACTTAGAAATTATTCTTCATATGATTGGTAATTACTCTAAGAAAAGCAATAAAAATTGTGTTCTTGGGGAAAAAAATATTAAACTTCTATTTCAAGGAGAAAACCCAAATGATGCTGTGTTTAACCAGGGAATCAGTTTACTTTTCCCGTAGCCTGGACTTGAGGTTTGATGGAATCGTGTACTGGGACACAGCACCACAGCACATATTGTAGCCTTGGTCTGTAGGGCCCAGAGTTACTGATAGGTACAGGTACTGTTAAAGTAAAGTGCTCTGTGTGTTCTAGAGCGCAAGTTCCTACACTGTTATTGTAAATATAACGTGAGCAGCTTGAAAAAGCATGATGCGTGTTCAATAGGTGAAAGATTGGCTTCAGGGAAAGGAATATTTCCGTATGTCTGTGTAACTGTTTATTAATAGCATAAATTTCTGTTGCCCTTCTTTTGACCCTCAGATTCCAAATCTGACTCATCTAAATGTACACAACACATGACAAGATGCTGCCAATGTGACAGGGGCAAAAGAAGGAAGGCAAGAGATCAAGGATTCCATGTGAAAGTGTGCTCTCTGTTATTATTTTTTATCCCTAATACTTTTTCTGAGGAAATGGAATTAGTTGGAAGATGCAATATATCAAAGTTCACCCCAAGAATAGGCAATGATATTGTTTGTAATATATTTATCTGAGTCCCAAAATATGTAGCTAATTAAAGTAACCATGATTGTCCACGAAGGTAAAAAATGTGGCTTTATATGAAAATGTTTTAAAGGGCCATTAAACTGTGCTTAACCTTGGGATATCAAAGTCTGTTTATCTCCAGTTTCAAATAAGCAAAAGCTTTGTGAAGTAGCTAAGGCAAGACAAGATACAACCAATATATGGATTCACCTGAAGTCAAAATCTCTTCAAAAAAAAGATATGAATTTCTCAAATATGCTTGATGTTGGGATGGTGTGGGATTTTAGAACTGAATTAATCATTTTGGTGTAATACTATTGTATTATAGTTGAGCAAAATAAAAGACAGCCAGAATGAAAGATTCAGCATGCGTCCCTCAAAACTTGACCCTCGTCCCCAGACTCCACCAGGTCCACCCATGCTCTCCTCTCATCCCTTGGAGCCTACAGACACCGGGACTCACTCTCCTCTCACTATAGTAAGAGTATGGGACCAAGAGAGGAAGCCAAGGACATTGATCTTTGTAGGATAAACCATCTGCAGATGGTGACTGAGATTTGATTACTTCCTTAGGGAGAGAGTGGAATTCCAGCAGGAGAAGAGATTGACATGAAAGCTTGTAGGAATTCACAAAAATAATTGAAAAAGTAATGAACGCGGAAGATTTTTTTATGACACCCCCTGAAGGCCCAAGTGATTTGAAAGATGACGAGATGATAGCGGCATGGGATAGAGTATGAGGAAGAAGGGCACTAACCCGAGAAGAATTAATAGGATTATCATTTTAGGGGAGCTGTGGGATGGTGGAGACATCCTGAGAGCTGAGTCTAGGAATAAGAGAAGCCCGGACGCTGTGGGACCTGAGTGGAGTGTCATTAAAACAGGAAAGTGCAGGCCAGGAAAACAAGCAGCCGTGAAGCGTGAAGTGAAGGATTTTCACAATTCTTTAGTCCTTTGGGATGAGCATGTTTACACGGCAAACAGAGCAAAATGCATTATTGAAGCCTATGCAACAAATAGAACTACAAAGTATACACTGAAGAAGGAGAGAAATTGGGGAGAGCTAGCAGAGCAATGGGTCTGTGTGGCTGGGTGTGTTACGTCAGAATGGATACTGGATTCAGAACCCTGCCCACCTTCTTTGAGTGTTGTCTCCTAGATGCCCAGGACAGAAGACAAACTATATAATCAAATGGATGGGTAGTCAAGGCTGGTATGTGAAGTAGAGATGTTTAAGTCAAAAGCAATGAATGCCAGACTAAGGCAATATTCCTTAAAGGGTTGCTATGTAAAAATACAAGTTCCTGAACCAAAATTCTAGGAATGTGGCTTTGGAATCTACATTTCCAATAAATGTTCAGATAATATTTAGAAGGATTGAAGGATTGAAACCATGGAGTTAGGGATACTGGTTTTAATCAATAGATAATAGGGAGACACTCTTTTGAGCAAGGGAGTCATGTGCGATGAGAGCTGTGTTTTCAGAAGAATAACCCCTTGGGCATGTTTCGGAAAGTTTGGAAAGGAAGTTGCATTTCAGAAAGAATGATGCTGGCTTGAAACAAAGAGGTTAATATGGGAATTAATGAAACAACAGAAACACATACTGCATTTCAGACTTTGTTTCTATATGATTTGATATTTGAGTAAAGACAAACGAAAGAGAAAGCAAATATGAAGAAACACTACAGAATAATGTTTAATAGCGAGGGCTTTGGAGTGCTGAAGGCTTGGGTTTGTTTCCTGACTCCAACACGTGATAGCTTTGAGATCTCAAGTAAGGTACACATTTCTCTTTATCTTAAATTCCTCATCATTAAAATATTAGTAATTGTACTCAAGCCTGGATTTATTGTGACTTTTAAAAGAAGTAAATCTGGTGAAGTACTTAGTGAATGTATTAGTGAATGCTGCAAATTATTATATCTAGTAATATTTTAAAGGGTTTAATAATTATATTTTTCAGGTAATATGAAACGTCTCAATAGTCTAATGTTCTTCATTGTGTAATAAAGACCATCAGATAATGGATATGAAAGATAAATATGTTGTTCTGGAAATTCTAAGTACAGTACATTCTTAAGCTGAATCAAAGTAACTGAGAATTACATCTTCAAGCTGCTTACAATGTGATTTGAGCATTATAGGGCACATTTAATGTCAGATCTACACTTTATGCTTACAAAAGCATTCTGGCAACATGAGTCTTCAATAGTTCAGGAGCCAGTCAGCTGAATTTGCATGAAAACAGTCAATTACAGATGCAAGATGTGAAAATGTAGATGCATTCTGAAATGAACTTTGGAAACTATGGGCTGGCAACAAAAAGTCATTTGAAATGATTTTTCCATCAATGAGTCCTTATATTAAGAAAATTATCCCTTAAGGCAACAGTGATTATTACATTTATCAAAAACCCTTTCGGATTAATTTGTGTTTATAGGTTAGGAACAAATAATCATACTGGATAATTAAATGTGATGTGCATTCACATATTGACTTCTCAGAATATGTTGTCTTCAGAATAATTTATGTGAAGCAACCTATTTTTCCAGAGAGAGAGCCCCACCTAGTTGGTGGATATTGTCTGTTATATGAATGACAAAGCATCATCTATCAACATCCCTGATGCTCCTCTCATCTTCTCTATGTACCAAGTACCTTAGTGCATGCTACAGATATATTCTAAATATAATCCTAGACCCTTTATTCACGCGAAAATGTTTATAGCTGAGAACCTCCATATCCATCCTTTGGTGTAGAACTGTGGTTGTAAGTATGGGCTTTGGAATTACAATGTCCTGGTTTCAAATCTCAGCTCTGTCAAGTAACCAACTATTTGATCTTGAGCAAATATCTATTTTTCTTCCTCAGTTTCTTAATCTGAAAAATTAAGTTAATATTTCTTTATTATATTTATTATTCTATATCACAAGAATATTTTAAAGGTAAAATGGTAAGGTACATAATATTTAAGCACAGTCAGGGAACTGGTAGCTTATATGATACTTTTGTATGGTTTAGCAGAAGCCTCCTCTTCTTCAATACACTTTACTGACATCTACTGGTAAATTGTTGTAATAAATAATTTCAGTGATCACCAAGCAAATAGTGCCCCCTATGTAGTATACAACATATACAACAGTCGGCCACCACCAAATGGCTGGCACAAGTGGGTGCTCAATACATGGTTATGATAAGAACTCCCATTTAGAAAGCCTTAGAAGATGGGAGGAGTTTCATGGAGTCTGTGAATGGTAGGTGAGTTAGGATTACGGGGTGGTAGCCCACATCCTACCAGGCCGAACCCTGCCCGACACGATTTCTGGCTTTTTTTCTATCCCAAATTACTCAGACAATATTGGTTGGTTGACGAGTGCAAACGACGTACTCCAATCTGCCCGTTTTCCTTCAGCATCCGGGAAGGTGTGCGCAGGTCCCTGTGCTGAGCTGTAATCCTGGGTTTCCGGGGAGAAAGCACCAGCCGCCGAGCTGCCCTTCCTGACTCTTCAGCTCAACTTCAATTCCAACATTTCTGTGGACTTTTATCCCTAATTGTTGTATCTTGCATTTTGTTTTCCTTGTAAGCTGCTCCAAATTATTTTGATGTGGGGAAAATGAAGTATAAATCCTAAACATGTGTATAATCATAATTATACATTATATTTGAAATAGAAAATGAGTTTAGCTTCCTATTTTCCAGAATTGCTGAGAAGAGGCACGTTTTATGAATTGTGAGATTGCGTGGAAGCTAACGAGGTGGTGAGATGAGTAAACTTTATTTAATCTTCCTTCTACAATTTGGCTGCCCTTGTTTTCTTAAACTGAGGGCCAAGATAACAGAAATGCTTTCCACTAAATGTTGCAAAATGGTTGACTGTTTGCTTAATGTTGTCATATCTCTGCTTTGAAATGGCACTAACTAAAGGCCACTTTTTACGAATTCAAGAACAGAGTTGGAAATATGTTATTCCTTTTTTGACACTTTATGTTTAATTTATACTAATACAAATTTTAGAAAATCATTTTAAATGTTATTTCTCTTTGCATAACACTAGAAAAAATAATTCATCTTCATGAAAAAATTCCCTTATTTTATTATTGTTGAATATTACAAGTTAACTACCTCCTAATGAAATAAATTTAGATTAAATGAAATGCTTTACCTATTGTTCAACATTTTACTACCAAGTGTTAAAGCTGATCAGCTTTAATAAATTGTGCCATAACACTTCTCAACAGTCTATGGTCAAAATAAGTTAAGATTAAGTTATACTTAGACATCACAGAAAATAAACTTTATGTATACTTTTAACACAAGCATTCATAGTAGAAAACTGAATGTGTTTACTGAATGTGTAACATGTTTTCAATTTAGTGAGGTAATGATAAAGCTATTCTTCACAAAGCAATTACTATGTGTCAAGTAATTTACATATGCTATCTCATTTAGTCCTAATGACAACCTTATATATAGGCCTTATTATTATCCTTAATTTACAGATGAGGAAACCAGACACAAATAAGAACAATGTTGCTGCCTTTGGTAGGCAACAAATTAAATACACGTTTAGCAACACCAAAAGAGGTAATTTAGCTCAATGTTATATAAAATCACTACAACAAGCAAATAAGAATAGTTGAAGCTCCACTATGGAATTAAACTTAATGCTAAAGTATATAATACAAGCATATGCAATGATTATATATACAAATATATGTGTATATATATGCTTGTATTATATACCTTTGCATTAGTTCTAATATGAGCATGTATGTATATGTGTGTATATATTCATGTATGTATACAGAGAGACCTTCATTTTTAAATATAATGTTCAGTAGGTCCTCGTATTAATATCTAGTGCCATCTCACTAGCTTAATTGCTGAGACCATTATACAGATATAACAAAGGGAAAAATAGTACAAATCTAATATCACCCATATCCTGTCCTCTTCTAATTCGTCATAATTTTATGTCACTGATTGATCTTCAGACTCTCCCATCACTTTGCATTCAATTGACTTTTTTATACTGGAGTGTCTGTATTAATTACTAAGAGGTCTCAGTCTCTCTGTGTCTAGTAGCTCAGTCAGTGTCTCCATTGGCTCTTTATATTACTTTTCTAGTCAGGTCCCTATTAGCTACTGTGCAGGTTTGATAAAGAATAAGCTTTGGCGAGTTTCCTCTTCTTCAGAAACGCCTGTCACAGCTCCCTGGAGCACCTGCTCTGCAGCTCAGCAGCACTAGGAGAGAAACAGAGGCTGACTCTTAGCAGGAAGATCATGTCTACACAGAATTATCTCTGTGAAACGATCTTATTCTGTGCAGCAGTTATTGACGTTATTACTTTATATCTTATAATATCGTCTCCCATCCTTTTCACTGCAACAGCCCAGCAGTTTGTTGCATATTTATTATTTCTACTCTTCTATGTGAAATAAAATTGTAATTGATAACAATAATTATGTTTAATGTGTTATTTGTAATTTGCTTTAAGCCACTTCAATACAAACAATGTAAAATGGCTGTATATGTTAGTTAGTTCTCATTGCCACCTTGGGATAGTTAATTTTGGGAGCTCTCTAATCAGTGATGTGCCTTCTATTGGTTCTGTTCTACAAAAGCTTTAGTATGGGTATATGCTCTTCACTAGACTATTCGCTAATTGCAGTAAGTGATGATAAATGTCTTTGCATTCATGAAATAAATGGTATTAAGATATAGGGATTAATTAGAAATACTGTACTTTGACACAATTAAGAATATAAAAATCTGGTGAGCTTAGCAGCCAATTCTCCCAAGTGGAGCTCTTGGACTAGGATTCGGATTTGGTCCTGAGTCCCACCACCTGTGCAGAGCTGTGTGGTCCAATTTGATAGAAGCTAGCCTCATGCAACTATTTAAATATAAACGAGCTAAAATTAACTAAAATTAAAAATTTAATATGTGTCACATAGTTTATGTGGGTTTAGAGGCTGTCTGCCACATGTACCCAAAATAACCCACAGTGGTAAAGTTCAAATTGGCTTGTATCAGTTTCTAACAAACAATAATAGGCTGCATCTATAGAAGGCTCTTTATGAGCTAGAAACTGCTCTGAGCACTTTATTTGCATCATCACATTTAATACTTACAACAAAATTATGAGGTAAAAAATATTTTATCTCCATTCTCTGGTGGAGCAGGTGAGACGCACAAGTATGCATATGTATGTGTGTGTGTATATATATATATATATATACACATACATACAATTGTAATTATTGTATAAATACAACTTTATGATGTCATATAATATTATAAAAACTTTTCCCTCATGCTTCTCTTTACTCTTTATAGCAATTATAACTTAACAGATGCATAATGCCAGTTGTATTAATATATGATTTCAATGTTACTGTGCAATTCAGTTTTTCATAATCTTTTTTCCCTTTTTAATAATAAATGATCCACTAGTGAGCATTTCTGTGCTTTAAGCTTTCTGCTTCTGTTTAGCAGTAATTGTTGAACAAATTCCTTAGGGATAGATTACGAAGTAATTAGAACTATTGCTACATATTACTTTCTTTTTTTCAAAAAGTATACACCACTTTACAATGCAAAAACTAGTATAGCTATGCTCCAATTTTACTGCATCTTGCTAGCAATGGATACTATAATTATAACTTTTTACAATTTGTTAATGTAAAAATAATGCCTCATTATACATTTATACATATTTCTTTGATCTGATGTGTACATTTATACACATTATTGTCACTCTCAAAGATGAACATTTTAACTGCGTGTATTTACTATCCGCCTTTCTTATGTTAACTAATCATTTGTAACTAATAATGAATTTTGCATTCATTTAACTTTTCAAATTTTAGCACCAAATGTGGGAGATTACCTGTAGACATTTTCTCTGTATTTGGTAATTGTGGGCTGCTTGTAAGAGTTTTTTAAAAAAGGATTCACTTGATATTTCTATATGCAGCACTGTTATATTCATTCAAATAAATGACACATAATGACAGGAAGCCAGATATTTGCAAGATCTCTGGGAATGTTGTGCCAAATTCCTAGAGCATCTTGAGTATTTCCATGATTCCAGAAGCTCTTCTGATAAAACTGCCTTATTGAGTAGGCTTAAAATGTTTAAAAGGCAGAATAAAATTGCAAGGGCAAAGTTTGAAAAAAGTACCATTTAAAAGGCAGTCAAGGAACAAAACAGGTTACATTTCCCTTGAATACTCATTTTTAAAAGATGGACAATTATTCTCTTGAGTACGTAAGACAAATAACATGGATAGTTGCTTTGTAATGTAATTGATCACGATGTTTGCAGGAAAACATAAATCAAGACCCTAGCAAAGTAAGGGCGAGACGTGAAGAGAAAGTAAGAGAAGGATTTTGGTGTAAGGAGTTGTTAAATTTGTTGAAGAAATTATAGACCCTTCATTTAAATTATCCCATTATCCCACTAATAGTAGTATCTAGAAAGATAAATAACCTACCTGGGGGAGAAACTCCTACAGAGTAACTAGTCCAGAGCATGATTTTATTTCACGGTAATTAAGTAATGCTTAATTATGCTTCTCTCTCACTTGTAATAAAAAGCAAAAGATAAGAGCTGAAAGAATACTTTGAACAAGTGGCAAGTCTCTCCTAAGGTTGCATATCCTCTTCTGGCTTAGAAAAATACGCCCTGCACAGTTTGATTCCTCCACTGGGGCTAACATGCCTAGGAAATGAGGGGCAGATGTATCTCAGTTAATTTTGCTATCTCTCACATGTGACTAAGCATCTTTCTTCCATCCCTAAATCTGTCGAATCATCACCTCCAGTGAATTTTTATATAGCTGGGGTAGACAGGTCTTCGTATGAGTAAATGTATGTTCTGAAATTTTTGGATTGATTTTTGAGGCAGAACATAGACTCGTGGGATGAGATCTCAATTGTTCTATTATACACTCTGGATTTTCAGGAGACCAAAGTCAGACAGACACAAGTTTGAATTCCAACTCCACCATCTTGAGTGGTATGGCTCTTAATGTGTTGGTTTTTCCCCCTACATAAAAAACATAGAGAAAATACCACATGAGATGCTAGCAGGATTAAGATCTGTTTCATACGGGAAATCTTCTTGTAAAGAAGCCAGCCCTTGGAGGAAAAAGACACCTTCAAAAGCAGTATCTTCTTGCATTTCATTTATTTAGAAGATGGTGGTAGTGGGAGGGGTGGCAGTAGGGCTGGTGTGTATTCTCAGGGCAGCTCTCTGTGGGGAGAAGTCTAATATTATCTAGTACCCTTTCTTCAGTGAGAGATTCGCAGTGAAGGGGAGCAGAATTTCCACCTCAAAATATGTCTCTTTTGCCTGAGGATTATTTTGAGCTGGCTATTTTTTAAGAAACAGCAGACACAGGAGAAGCTCTGAAAACTGAGTAGAAGTTACCCTTTTGTAGGAGATATTTACATTTATAAGAAAATCTCCATTTGTAAGAGTCTCTCTCTCTCTCTGTAACAGGAAGAGGAGAAAAAATGGGAAGCTTTTCGTACTTTGCTGGTGGGAATGTAAACTGGAACAGGAGTTTTGGAAAATAGTCTGGCAGTTCCTCAAATGATTAAACATAGACTTACTCTGTGACCCAGCAATGCTGAGGTACACACCCAAGATAAACGAAACACCCCTAGTTCTGTACCCAAGATGAATGAATGCATATGTCCATGCATAAATAGTACACAAACGTTCAAAGCAACAAGCCAAAAAGGAGAAACAATCCAGATGTCCATTAACAGATAAATCAATCAATAAAATATGGTATAATCATATGATGGAATGTTATTTGACAATAAAAAGGAATGAAATACTGATATGTGCTACAACAAGGATGAACCTTCAAAACATGCTAAGTGAACGAAGCCAGTCACAAAAGACCACATAGTGTATGATCCATTCATATGATATGTCCAAAATAGGCAAATTTATAGAGACAGAAAGTACACTGGTGGTGCCCAATTATATATTAATCTTGCAATTTACCTCAGAGAACACTATTATTTCTATAATTTTATAAGATTTGGGGTAGTATTATCTTCCTATAGCCCAAAAGAACTGACTACAAATTACTTTGTTTATGTTAGATTACATTACCCAGAAATTTTACAACACAGTTGATTGTCGTTGGTAATTATGGCAGACTGGAAGATAGGGATAAGGACTACACTAAAATCATGTAACTGTTCTCAGAGAAGCCATTTGTCTGATGCCTTCTTCTAGCACAAGTTTTAAGAGTGAAATTTGATCACAAATTCTTTGCCAACATTCAGTCAACAATGTTGAATTTTTATGGTATAGAAGATATTCATCCAACACATAAAACGCAGGGCAATATGACATTTAAGAGCCTTTTAGCATCCTAGAATTTATGATTCTGTCATTTTACTTTTTATTACTTGGGAAGTTTTATAATGCTGAAAGTGGGAATGGAGTGAGGCGGTGAACAAACTTTCATTTAAAAGGAGGTTGAATGTTATACTCTTTCTGTAAGATCAACATTGTCAAGATCTGGAAAGCAGAGTATGTAGTCCCAAAATTTTGAACCTGACATATAAAAGATCTTCAGTCTTTTCCCTCTGTATTCTACTGTTCTGGCTCTGTAATAGGTTTTTCTCAGGAGAATAAACACTCTTCATAGAGAAGTCCAAAATGAACTGGTAAAAATAAGTGATGTTACATCAACCCCAATTTTATGATAATAGTTTTGATATTTTATTTGAATGTCAGGTGAGGATAAAATCCATGCTTATCTAGAGTTTCTTCCCTCAAAACCTTGGTGATATGGTTAAGGGCCTAGTGATCTGATAAAGCCAATACCATCTGGGCCTGTTCCTTAGGCTGAAATAAGAGAGGATGTGAAACCCAGGCCATTGGCTTGTGTCAAAATCGGCAGAGTCTGAAGTAAGGGCTATGCCTGAAAGAAAGGGGTAAATCACTAGACATCATGCTTCTGAGGGCAGCAGTGGCATCTTACACATGTTTATAGTCCAAGCAACTTAGCTCAGGCCTGGGACAAGGCTGGTGCTCCATACTTAGAGCTTTAAGCTAGGGGATCCTGAAGGAGACTAAAGAGGTTCTGTGTCTCACGGACATGTAAAATGTAAGGGGTAGAACAAGTAGAATGTGAGAGAGAACAATTGATCCTCAAAGTACATGTGGAAAAAGAGGTAAATAGAAACAGAAAAAGAATTTGAAATAGAAAAGTCGGAAACACAAAATTATTCACAGATGGAGTCTGAAAGAATATACATTGAAATGCTACTAGTTGTCTCGTGGTGTAATTTCTTCTTTCTTTTATTTTTTCTTTCTTTACTGTGTTAGTTTCTTCTATATATTTGTGTAAAATTTCCACAGTGAAACATTGTATTACCATGTGCTCTGTGATCTAAACCCTGCCTTCCTCTCTCCCTTCATCTCCTTTCCTAATCCCCCTCTCGCCAAGCCAACTGCACTGACATCCCAACTCTGCTCCAAATACACCAGACTCTTCTACTCAAGGTGTTTCCTCTCTCCTTACTCTTCCCTTTGTCTGGATTACTATTTCCCCTGTTCTTCATGTGACTGTATCTTCTGTGTCCTCAAGATCAAGGATCTGTGCAAACATGGAGAGACCCTCCTGAGAAACCCCATCTACAGAAGCTGCTCCATCCCCTCCCATCACCAGCAGCACCTACTGAGTTGCTGACATATTTTCTTCATGGTACCTGTCAATGCTGAATATTAGTTTACTCATTTGTTATCCTTTTCCAGTGCTAGAAGGAAACTCCATGATGAGGGGAACTAGTCTAACTTGTACATTAATATGTCACACATCTAGAACAGTATCTGGTACCCAGTGAATGTTCAAGTCAGTGCTGAATAAGAAAAATGAGAAAATATATGTGTTTATTTTAATTTTAATATTCTTCTCAAATCAAGTAGAGAATTACAGGTATATCAAGACGCAAACATGGCAACTGAGGAAAATGACTCTGGTGTTTCTTTAACTAGCATCCTCTAACTTGGCTGTCTCAATTGACCAAATTGATTTAATTTGACCACTCCAGTCTTCCTTGGTGGAGCTGCAGTGAGGGTGGATAGGAGAGGAACAGCGTCGTTCTTACCTCGCTGGAGTGAGGTCCAGTTGGGGAATTGGCACTTCTGATTTCCATGCATAAAACAGCAAACGCTGCATAATGGTGGTATCCAGTGTGGAGGATCTGGGAGACAGGACACAAGAAAGACAGAGTAACAGGTTTTGGCAGGTAGACTGTGGAAATAGGAAAAGTAATAAAAAGGGAAAGTAATAATTAGATTAATAGTCTCACATGCCATTAGTGAGCAACTACTGTTTGTTGGGCATCTTGAATAGCTCATGCTTGTCTTGTAGCAGGCACTGTCTCAATCCTCACGACAAATCTCAAGAAGGAGGCACCATGATTACCTCCTGTAGTGGGTAGATTGCTGTAGAACTGAGCTATGCAAGCGTTTTCTTTTAAGGTTGGCATGGAACTAGAATATATGCCGAGATAAAAGCAAAAATTCCTCGTTTATCTTTCTTCCTGAAGATTATGATACAATATACTATGATAGCAAAATTACACTTTTTACCCTCATTTGTCTCAAATATATATGAGGCCATTTACTCTAGGAAATTGTGATGGAAATCATCTAGAAACAACAGAAATTCCCTTTGCTCCCTTTTCTAAAACTCTTCTTCCTCTAAGCAAACATCAGCAGAAAACAGTGTGCTTTCTCTCTCTGTGATGCCATCTGAATCCACTTGGTCCACTGAAGACGAGAATCCCTTTGAAGAACAGGCCCCATAAGAGGACAAAGATTGATCAACAGTGTAGAAGAAAACTGTTATTTCTTCTAAAACTTCACCCTTCCTGTTGGTCACCCCCATTAGGTCTTCATTTATGCTTAATATCCTTCTTAGCATGAGATGGAGCTCACCACTAAAATTAAGGAAGTAAATCAACAATGAGCTGGTATGGACATGTTGTCAAATTCATTACAACGGCCTACAAATCTTAGATGGCAACTCCCAGCCTCTCTGTCCACATTTTCCACTACTTATCCCCTCTTTTAATCTGTTCTGGACACATTGTCTTCCTTGCTGCTTTTTGAATATGTTATGCTTCACTTTCAGGCCTTTACTCTGATTGTTCCCATCTGCCAGGAACGTTCTTGCTCAGATATCCACCAGACTCACTCTCCAACGTTCAACAAGTCTGAGCTCAGATTTCAACGTCTCCGTGAGGCTCTTCTTTGGCTACCCATTTAAAGTTGCAAGTGAATTCTGCCCCTTAACTTGCTCTACCTTTCTTTTTCCATAACGTCATTGAGTTCTAATATATACAATAGTTTATTTGTTTATCATTTTTATTGTTTATTGTATGTCTCCCCCTGTTAAAATGTGAGTTCCATTAGCACTTGGATCTTTATCTGCTTTGGTCATTGATGTATCTAAGCTCCTAAAACAGTGTAAGGCTTACAGTAGGTTCTCAATTAATAGCTGTCTAATGATGGAAGTAGTGGATAGCTTTCCTTTGGGCCAACAGCGAGAACTCCCCAACCGGGTAATAAACTAATTGTGACATCCTGAAAGCCCTTCAGACAAGGACGAAAGGGATACATTGCTGTGGAGCAATGGTCTCTAAGATCAAGACGGCAGTGCCTTCTGGGCTAAAAAAGAGGCTATAATCTCATTGATGAGATGGGTTCTTCCTGCAAAGGCATAAAGTGGAAATGGAAAATATATGAGCAATTTTACCTGAACTACTCCTGTGTTTTTTCTCCTAGAAATTGTTTGTTTTAAGGAAACTAAAACAAGAAAAGAAAACATGAATTTCTTATGTAATTGATGTCATGAGAAAATATAGGGTTGGAGTTTCAACACCGACTCTCCACGCCATATAAACACGTACACACACACACACACACACATACACAAAATCTCCACACCCAGAAATTCATTGGAAATGACTTAATGAACTAACTAGCAAAATAGCAATCTTATAACACAGTTATATTTAAGCATTTGACATATTAATAGAGCATTAATTCAATAGGTGTGTAAACATAATAAAATCTCTTTCTACAGACTACACATTATTAATTAGGGTGACTAGATCCGAGATAACGGAAAGATTAATATTCTGACTACCTTAATCTGAGATAAGGGAAAAGTTAATATTCTAACTACCTTGATGTCTACATAGTCACACTGACATAATGTGAATTTCAAGTTTGCTTTTCATCCTTTGCTTCTGAGATCAGTAAACTAAAGTTTATTCTAAGACTCCTTCAGGTGGCATGATCTGCCTCACATATTCTGAAACCTATAAACTATTTTGCTGAGGAAGGGAAAAATAACACTTATAGCTATCTTTTCTTCTTTGTATGGATGTGTGTACACACGAGTGCCTGTGTTTTCCTTCCTTCCGTTCTTTTCCCTTCTTTTCTTCTCTCTCTTGCTTCTTCTTCTCTCTTCATTCTGTCTCTATTCTTTTATTTTCTTCTTCCTTTCTTTTCTTTCTTTCTTTCTTTCTTTCTTTCTTTCTTTCTTTCTTTCTTTCTTTCTTTCTTTCTTTCTTTCTTTCTTTCTTTCTTTCTTTCTTTCTTTCTTTCTTTCTTTCTTTCTTTCTTTCTTTCTTTCTTTCTCTCTCTCTCTCTCTTTCCCTCTCCCTCTCTCTCTCTGTCTCTCTCTCTCTTTCTTTCTTTGCTTCCTCCCTCTAGTCAAAGAGTAACTTTCAGTTTCCCTGGCACTTCTCTTCACAGGGACCAGATTCCTGATCCTATTTATCGCTCCATCACTTATACCCTCTATACAACAAACACATATAAGAATTCAGTTCCTGCCTTTGATGATATTTTAAAAATAATTAAAGGAAGGTACAAATATATGCATAATTAAATAAACCAGAAAGGTCTAGAGATTGACAGAGGTGGTATAGACAGAGTTTAAGCACTGTGATCATCATCATGATAGTCCAAGTAGAGTATCTAAAGTGAATGATGGACAGTAATTAGTCTTTGGATAGTGAACATGATGCAGTCTACACAGAAATCAAAACATAAAGATGTACACCTGAAATTTATATAATGGTATAAACCACTGTTACCTCAATAAAAAATGGGCTATACACTCTCCTATGCTCTTTACCTGCAGTTCTCTTCACAACCTTATGAAAAATATGTTGAGAGAATTCTCATTGTTCATGTGAGGAAACTGAGATGAGAGATATTATTCAACTCGCCTAAATTACACAGCTAGTGACAGACAACGTCAAGGTTTCAATCCAGGTCTGTCTGCCTCTGGAGCCAAAGCTATAAATCACATTACTTCAGATGGGAACAGAAATGATCAGAAGTAGTCCCTGTAAGGATAGAAATTGAGTAGGCCTTGGAAGTCACTAAGATTTAGGTTGGTGAAGAGGACAAGAAGGAAAAATATCTGGCTCAATGATCAAGTAAATGTCTCGCAGCTGTAATGTAGCATGATCACACAGCTTTCCCTGGGTCAGTAATTTTAGGGACCAGCACAGAAAATTATCTGAAAGTTTGACTACAAGTAAATATCTCTGCTCAACATTTATTGCTGCTCATCATGGATTGGATGAGGACAGAATGAATTTGACAGAGGTTAGCTTTTCAGGATGATCCACTGCTGGAAAAGACACATGGCTATTGAAAAAAATTTAGGATGGGGTGGTTGATCCTTTCTCTTGGTCTCACTGTATAAAAAGAAAAAAGAAAAATTAATTCACTCTGTCTAGCCAAATACATGAAATCTTATCTCAGTGCCTGAAGGATTTATCATTCTGTCAGACCAGCTGCATTTCTCTACTCTACTTGTAATCACAACCCAGGCTAACCAAATTTTTTGTGGAGAAATTCAAGAAGCAACTCAGATTAGTAAAAGATGCAGTGAGGAGCAAAAAATAGTAAGTTCAAAAGATGAGCTGTAAAGAGCTTGTGAAAGATTGGACACATCTTTCATACCCTGGCATTCAAGGAGCCCCTGATTTGGTGGCAGTAGTGACAATGTGAAGGCAGTGACTCATGCAGCCCTCAGCAGAAAAACCAGCAAACACCAGCACAGCCCTGAGACCATTCACTAGCACAGAGCACGCACTTATCTACCACAGAAAACGAATCTATTTCATGTTGGCTACTTTGCATCAACAAAGAAGGTGATTTTATTAGATATGTTATAATAACTTGCAGCAAACCTGAAAAACATTGTTTTTAAGTGAGAGAGAGAGGGAAAAAAAGAACAATTTGAAATAGGTAGCTAGTACAAGGTGCAGGACCATCAAGCTGGTTCAATCTAGAGTGAAAATAGAGAGGAACTTAATACCTTGCATTAAGGATAGTTGAGAACATGCTGCACTCCCACACCCCATCACAAGCACACGTGTCTCTTGAGTTCCTGGAGGGCAGTGAATATCTTAGTGGCACTTACTAGTGTTCGGTCACCCCAATAGCCAAACACACCGGTGTATACATTGTGGCTGATCGATAGCATGAAGTGAGTTAAAATACTTCCTTTTGAAGAATGAAGCCCTCAACAAAAGGAGTGGGTGGTGTTTTGACACACTTATTTTTTTAATCTTAGCTTCCAACACAGAGGAGAAAAACCATGAGAGAAGCAAAGCCCTGACCCTTCTCAGCCAAGAGGTCTTGCTTTGCAGAGCTGCTATTAATGACTGTATTTTATCAGTGAATGTTGCGTTTTTGAATGGTGACATTGTCTCCTTGGCTTTTATACTCCAGATCTCATCTTGTCTGTGCAGTTTGTACCCCTTGTTGTCTTTAACAATAAAGGATTCATTTGGATTCACCAAAATGTCATGTAATTCAATTGGTCTTCCATTTAAAAATGGGGAAATGGAAATACTGGGCTTTCATAACAGCCTTAGGTGATTCTGACCTTGGTTCAATAATCCATTTAGAAAGTGGATAAAGGATGCTGGACGCAAAGCACATAACCCAGCTTCAATTATCACAGAACATTTTCCAAATGCTAATAATCTTCCTTTGTGAAAACTCAAGATGTCTTTCTTTTTTCTTTTTTCTTTTTTTGTGAGGAAGATCAGCCCTGAGCTAATATCCATGCCAATCTCTCTCTTTTTGCTGAGGAAGACTGGCCCTGAGCTAACATCTACTGCCAATCCTCCTCCTTTTTTTCCCTTTTTCTCCCCAAAGCCCCAGTACATAGTTGTATGTCATAGTTGCACATCCTTCTAGTTGCTGTATGTGGGATGCCACCTCAGCATGGCCGGACAAGCGGTGCATCGGTGTGCGCCCAGATCTGAACCTGGGCCGCCAGTAGCAGAGCGCACGCACTTAACAGCTAAGCCACGGGGCTGGCCCCTCAGGATGTCTTTCTTAAGTTCTTCATCTTATAGTATATTTTACTTTACATTATTCTGTGGTTATGTCATGTGTTGACATAACTTTAGGATAAATAGAGATAATATAACTGAAAGAAAAAGCACAGGTGGTAAAGAAGGAAAATGCATGTAGATGGCAGAAAAATGTGCTAGTAAGCAAATAATGAAGTGAAACTATTTTAACTGGGTGACACAGGTCAAAGCATTCCCAGCGGACTGTAATGTCTTCTGGAAAAAGCAATTCTGAATGGAACTAACATAGAAAGACTATTCAGAGGAAAACGTTTGGAATGGCTGTCCTGTGTACCTGTAGGTCTCCCTTGGATGATACTTTCAATACAGAAATATATTTACATCATATTTCTAACTTCAGTGTGTAAATTATCTTACATCTTCCAAACTACAAAATGGAGCAAATGAGTTACTGCAAAAATATTGTAAGATATAAAAGAATTGAAGACATACGGTGCCTCTTTCGTAAAGCATTGCTGTTCCTAGCATAGTTTTGGGCATTTCATGGTACACTGAAAACTCTGGCCTTGAGAAATACCTCCACTACTTTGTATTGTCTAGATTAATAGTCATCTTAATTAAACATTTACTGTGTAGTTCTATGTGCCTTGAACTCGCAATACAAATTCATGCTATAAGGATATGCTTGGGTGGAAAGACACTCTAGAGATAAACTGGTCCAGGGATGACAGAAAAGTATCAGCACAGATTCTCTAATTGATTTGTTGAGCTGCCTGGAGTACTGTGTGGAAAAGGACTCTGAAGCCCTGTTGGACTTAGGGGAACAGACTGTTGGGAGAGGTTAGTGATGTCTCTCGTGGGCATAGAAGAGACTATTTATAACCCGTGCACCAGATATTTGATATCACAGATTCCAATAGAAAAATTAAGATAAAATTCACATAACTGTACAATTCATGGTTTTAACTATTTTAGTGTACAATTAAGGGGTTTTTAGTGGATTTGCAATGCCGTGTAATCACCAGTATCTAATTCCAGAAAATTTTCATCACCCCTAAAGGAACCCCATGCCTCTCAATCCCCCCCCCAATCCCATTCTCTGGAAATTTCTAATCTACCTCTGTCTCGATGGACTTGCCTATTCTGGACATTTCATATAAATGACATCACAATATGTCATCTTCTGTGGCTGGCTTCTTTCACTTAGCATCATACATTTCTGAGGTTCATCCATGTCATAGCACATTATCAGTATTTAATTTCTTCTTATGACTGAATAGTATTCAATTGGATTTGTCTGTCCATTCATCAGTTACATGATTCATTTTATACTCAGCAACTAATATCCTTTGAAAAAATAAGATTATAGTTTTTTGTAATTGTAATTGTAATTTTTTATAAAGTAGTTGTTTTCTTTATTAATGTACTTTTCCCTTGACATTCATTTTAGCTGCTTGATATTCATATTTAACCACTAATTGTTCATGGTAATGGAAGAGAGCTTTCACATGAATCACCCTAAACTTTTTAAAAAATCAAATGAACATGTGAATTAAGTTCAGAGTCACAACATACTTATTTTTTATCCCCTATTTGAGCTATGTTCAAAATTTGACCTTATGGATAAAAAATAAAACTAAGGGTAAGTCTGGCCAGAGCGGGCAAAGAGGTAACAAGTGCACGTCTAGTTAATATAAAATAGAAAACGTCTAGACTGCTAGACCTATCTTGTCCATCTCATTAACATCTAAGAGCTCAGCGCCACGGCCTAATAGAAAGAGTACCAATTTTGCAGTCAGGCAGACAAGGGTGTGGATGCTAGTTCCACTGTTTCTTAACTATCTATTGCTTGGCATGTTGTTTAAGCCCCTCACCTGTAAAATGTGGATGATAATAATCTCCCAGACTCGGGCAGAGCGAAGAGGAAAGCAGTTAGTATATGTAAAGTATCCAGTACACGGCACACAGGCGCTCAAGAAATATTAATTCCCTTCCTTTGGCAAACATTGCTTCTGCTTCATAATTAATAATCTAGTGTTATCTGAATGAACTACCTAATCATTTCCTCCTGGCCTTCAATGCACGTAATTTCATTTTATTAGGAGAGCCTTCTTCCCTCTTCATTGTGTTTTACTCTTATTTCTTTTTTGTCTTCAGAAAAAAACAACTGTCAAAAAAAAACTTCCATTACTCCCCCAGTTGTTAGTATGTCCCCTGTCTGACTTCCCTACTCTGTGTTTATTTCTGCCAAGGCACTTATCAGAACTCACAGTGAATGTGAGTGCATCTTTTAGCCACTTGGATATTCATATTTAGCTACTGTAAGGTCCACCAAACTGTGAGCTCTTTGAGGAAGGTATCTTGTATAGTTTGATACTATGAAGAATCTGATACGTTACCCTGCTTGCAACTTTCAAGCTATCAAGTTGAAATAGTGTGCAGTGTGTGTGCATGTGTGTGTGTGGTGTATATGTATGCATATTATGTATGTAATTATATATACTCTTGTGTATACATGCAAGAGACCTCTGGATCAAAGAGCAGACCATTTACTCACAGAGCATCTTGTGTCTTGTGTCATCTCCCCACCACCCAGTGACGGCCAGATGTGCCACAAGAGGAAGGAACTCTTAAACTGTAAAACTCAGCAGCTTGTGTAGGGCACTGGCACATCTGCCCCTCCTCTTCTCCGGAGAAAGAGAGAGCAGATCTTTGCTCTGGAACACAAACAAAACCTCTCTGGGAAGAGAGATTTTTACTACCCTGGAAGTAAGCAAATGGCTCCAAGTGGAGGTAGGAATTCAAATCTCTCCAGAGCAAGGTACTATCTCTAACTTCAGGGCATGCTTGTTACTCACTCATAAAGCCCAGGCCGTGCAGAAACGTGACAGTATTCATGGAGCATTGTCTCCCAGCATAACTGTGTCTCTCTGAAACTTGCATCTTCATTTCCCAAATACTTGTTGGATGAATTAATTAATTTACGGTGTTCTCTTACTCCATGATTCTCTATTTTTCAGGTATTCTAACTGATCTCTAAGAATTCCTCTTGTGAACATTTTCTCTCTCTGCTCGAGTGTAAAGCCTTTCTAAACACCAGCTGCACCTTCTAGTTCTTTTGGAATTCATAGTGTTAATAATAGTGCTGGTTGCACAGAGGTGACCCAGTAAATACCTGCTAGCTGTCCAGTTTCTCAGTTAGTCAACATCAGGATGAAAAACAAAATCTATGTTTGTGGTATTTTAATGTAGATGATTTGATGATATGGTTTTAGAAGGTATAAAACGAACTTTTTTGTAATTTTTGATGTTGATCTACATGATGTGGCAAAGCATCTCCATGATATAATGCAGATGTCTATCTGAATAGGAGTTTGGTTTCTATACCTAAAATTAGTGACTTTTCAAGGATGTTCCAAGGCAACAGCTCCCACTGAGTTATCATTTATCCTGTGCCTGGCCGTGTATCAGGCACCTTCTATACACTTTCTCACTTTTCATCTTTGTCTCCTTGGAGTCAGGCATTGGGTACAGTTTAAAAGTTGTTATTTGATTATTCTTTTTGGAATTTACCCAAAGTGATTAGTTAGGCAGCCTGACTAGAAAACAACCTAGGTACTCCATCCTTCTCTCACTCATGAACTCATCGGCTTAAAGGGGATACAATCTCTTATGTTACTGGGTTTATCGACAGCTTTGAAATCCTGCCACGAGGATCTGTAATTGCTATATGTGAAGGATGGTGGGTGGTTTGCCATCATCAACTACAGTGCCATATGATTTTTTCCAGACACAATATAGACTCTTTTTATTCCATCTTAAGATGCATGATACTAAAATTTTGGAAGCCAGTCTGTCCAGACATTGTGTTCTAATCCAATGTACAACGAGAGGAACAGTAATAAAAACAGCTTGCACGTGAGCCCCTGATTATTCTGCTTCTTTTACCCTTTCAGACGTGGTTGATGCTTGCAAGTGTGGTTGTTTGTCACTCCTCTCTGCTTCTTCTCTTCAAGGGTTGAGTTTCTAAGAAGAACTAAATAGTTTGTTCCGAGATTCCGTGATTATTGTTGCTGTTCTCTGTTACTTTCACTGACTTCAACTTTTTCTCCCTGATTCATTTCTCTCTTGAGAAATGCTAGGTTACTTTCAAAATAGATAATAGTGGGAATGCTTTGGGGAACAATTAAAATACAATATTAAATGCAAAAGTTATTGTGTCTGATGACTGCAGTAGATTAGGTTGGCAGTAAATTATCTGATATCCCTCCTATTAAGAAAGAGGGTTCAATTCACCTCTCCTTGCCCCTCCACTTGCCTTAGTAATTTGTTTCGCTGACAGAATGCACTGGAAGTGACATTTCAGGCAATCCAATCTAGGTCAAAAGAAGCTTGCAGCTTCGAAGAAAGCTGCAGTGTCAATCATTTAATATGCCAAGAAATTTACTTCACACTTTCTTATAGGAAAAATATTTTAATTCTAATTCAACAGTAAACTAAAATTACCTTGAAATAATTGTTCTAAGGTAAAAAGCAATTCTGGTAAAAAAAAACCTTATATTTACTATTCTATCTGCCTCAGTTGTCAGATGGCCTTTCTTTGGCACTCAGATCACTACGAAATATGTCTTTGAAAGATGCTAAAAGAGAAGAATATTCACAGCTGATCTTTTTAGGAAAATATTTTTTTGTGTATATTCTAGGAAGAATATTCATCACAAAATGACAAATAATCTGAGTAGCCTCATTTTTTAATAAGATGTATGGTTCACTTATATCAACTTCAATAATATCAGAAATTATCTTTTACTGTTTTTTTTTTTTTTTTTGCGCTAGCATCTTTTTGGATCATTGCTAAGATTTTTTTCCTAGAATCTCTTGCAATATTACCTTTAAAAAAAAAAATCTTTACCACAAACCGTATTATGTGAGAAAACAAAGACTGAGAAAATTTAAAAATCTTACAAAGTCTAAATAGCAAAGTTCAAATTGGATTCAAGATTCAATCCAATTTCTCTAACTTAAGAAGCCTTCTTCTTTTCACTACATCTTGAAGCTTCAATAATAATTATCAACTAATTTGTTTACTATAATTTCTATTTTCATTGATTACAAATTGAAACCAATTTAATATAGTTAACTTTAAAAGTCATCATAATTAATGCCATTTATTGGTGAACTACAGATATTTATGGTAATAACAACACGAGGTTGCCAAAAAACGTTTATGTGGGTGATTAATTGACAGTTATGTTAACTCTGAATCCTGTTAGTAATCTATATATCATAAAATTGTTTAATGGTGAAATAAATTTATTATTCACTGTTAAAAATAAAAGAGTTTTCTAAAAACAAAATTATAATACAAAGAAAAAGGGAGATTGAGGATAGGCATGGCTCTATTGCTCTCATTTCCAGCTTTCAGAGAAGATTTCAATTTTATGTAGCATAAATTAGACCAAAGATAACTGGCATTTATATTAAAAGCAATTGAGTTTCTATAGAAAAGTGTGGATTAATAAAATTCCTGGAGCTATGTCTCTTATAGTTTAATTAAATGTTGGTGGCCTAGGAGACGAGATTGAGAAAACTGAAAAATAAAAAAAACCCTAGATACAACAGTATATTAAAAGGATCATACACCATGAGCAAGTGGGATTTAGTCCTGAGATGCAAGGATGTTGCAACATATGCAAATTAATAAATATGATTCACCACATTAATAGAAAGATAAATCATATGATCATCTCAATAGATTCAGAAAAAGAATTTGACAAAATTCAACATCCTTTCATGATGAAAACTCTTTAACAAATTGTGTTTAGAAGGAACATACCTCAACATAATAAAGGCCATATGTGACCAGCCCACTGCTAACATCATACTCAACAGTAAAAGATTGAAAGCTTTTCCTCTAAGATCAGAAACAAGACAAGAGTGCCCAGAAGCACCACTGCAATCATCACTGTACCGAAGTCCTGGCTGGAGCACAGTACAGGAAATCCCAGCATTAATCACAACATCAGAGAGCGCTAACCGCCCCCACCCCCGAAAACCCGGCTCCTCAACCACCAACATTCCCCACAATCTCAATAAAAGGAAAACATTATGTGAAAAAGAAAATACAGACTACTCTCCCTCCTTAAGCTCAGACACAAAAATCCTTAATTAAATTTTAGCAAATCAAATCCAGCAAGACCCAGCAGTAGGCAAAAAGAATACTACTCATGACCAAGTGGGATTTATCCCAGAAAATACATAAAAAGGTGTTAATGTTCAAATATCAAAGTAACTCACCTTCATAAAATTATATATATATTATATAACATATAATTCTATATATTATTTATATTTATATATAAAATAAATCTATATTTATTATTAATATATAATATATATTATGTATATAATATATATAATTTTAATGGGTTACTTTGATATAATCTCCATATATATTGTTTCAATATTTGTATAGAATGTCTTTGACAGAATTCACTATCTTTAATGATAAAAACTCTCAGCAACCAAGGAATAAAAGGGATCTTCGTCAACCTGATAAAGAGCATCTATAGAAAATCAGACATCTACCATCAATCGAATTACAGGAAAAATGAAATCAAGTGGTGAAAGAGAACTGGCAATGTTTGTCGAGTAATACATGTGGAAACTCCCTGTAGTGTGTGAATCCTCTTCCACCCTTTCACCTGATCACCTTGGACAAGCCCTCTCGCCATTGGAGCCTCAACTTCCTCACGTGTAAAGTGAGGATGGCAAAACCTACCTCGGGGAACAGGTGACAGTTGAGGAAAGCTCTTTATACCCTCTTAAATGTGTGCTAATATTAAGCATTCTTATTCTTAAGTAGACTAATAGCAGTATTAATAAACCTATGGGTAGCGTGAGAATTTCACAAAACTGTTGATTCTCCTGTGTGAAATACACTCAAGCATTATCTCTTCCACTTGGATAATGGAGGAGATTACTTAAAAACCATAAACAGTAGCCAGATGAGATGTGCTTCTATAAGTTTTTGTGGTGTTTGCTTACTGAAACCACTATTTTCACCTGGCATATTTGATTAGTTGTTTAAATCTTTGGCAGCACAATAGAAGATGATATATTATTCAGAGCTTTGCCTAAGTGATTGCTGCCTGTAAGTACTTACTCTCTTTGGCCTAATAGAGTAACAATGGCTCAAAAATAGGATAAAATCCCCATCCCATTTCAACCCTTACTCCCCTGCTCTCAAAATTTTAGGAAATTTTGATGGCCTTTTTATTTCTCTTGACTGCCTCTGGATCCAATTCTTTATTTCTACTGTAGTTCTTATTCTCTGCGACTGGCCACCTCTGTGATTTCTAAAGGATGACAACTCAGATAACACGAAGGGGGCTGAACAAAAAGATAAAGTCTTACCATAAGTTTTCCTCAAACTCCCATGTCAGCTTAGTACTGTCCAGTTCTGCATAAAAGTTTTGCATAGTTCATCTCATTTGCCTTTGTAAATACCAATGAGTGGGGCTTTCATGACCCATACTAAAGTCCCCATTTTAGAGAGGAGGAAACTGAGGACCAGAATGGTTAAGAAATGGGTCCACCTTATGAAATAAGCAAAGATACCTTACAGACAGAATTTCAACCTCGGACCTCCTTAGTCTAGACCAGAAATGCTGCTATTTCCCTATTTAAGTTCATGATTTGGCCTCATCCTCAGTAAGCACTCTCATCCATTATCCAGTGAAATGTTTTCTCCTTCTTTATTATTTCTACTTTTATCCTCTTATTTTCTTCAATTTAATTTTGCAAATCTGCAGGGAGTGGTATTTCCTTTTTTATTTATTTTTAATACCTTTCCAAGCTTTATTGTTGTTCTGGATGACAGAAACAACAACCAAAATGTAATTATAAATATTTCAAATGTCAGCACATTGAAAAATTGTGATATCAATAATTTCATTTTCCTGTTTCCCCCAATTGAGGTATATAGCCAAAATCAGCATATTTTTCTATATAAGTTAGATCCAAGCCTTCTTATGCTTTCATTTTCCTATAGCTGAAGAAGCTTGTAATTTTGAAAAATATTATTTCTTAATAATGGTACAAAGAAGATGTGCAAATCTCGTTTTAATTGGGTGGTAACAACTTGGGAATATCTCATTTTCATCCCATTGTTAACTCACTTGTAATTGATGGTAATTTATTCACAGTAGAAGCCAGTGGTATGCTAAGAGGGAGCAATTATTAGAATTTTGTATTAACCGCACATGCAGAATTTCCAAGTTGTTAACAAAATCATGTGCAAATCATCAGCAGGCCAAAATTAGCAGACGTGATAGAGATAAGCACAATAAATTCTACATAGCGTGAAAATCTCACTAAGTGAAAAACACGAGTTTAGATTTCGGACCTTTGGAAAACAAGACCATGGCTGTATTTCTTCATTTTAATATAATCTGTCTCAACCACACTATTATTGGCTTAAGATGATCACTGCTTATGTTTACATACCTAGTTATTTATAAGACAATTAGGTTCAGTTTTGAGTATGTAAAGCAATACATTTCTCCCAAGGCTCACACTATTTTCAAATTACTCTTTGTCTTTTGCACGTTAGTTGCCTTCGAGTTTAGAGGCTTCAGTATAAAATGTTTTATTTCTGTCTTAACTTTTTTTCTTCTGATTGCAACCTCAGCTCATGTGCTTATAAATTCTACAATTTTAGTTATTTCACGGAGAAATAATGTGGAATTGGCTATACAAGGGTGCAATGCTGATCTTAAAGTTTGGAGAATGCACTTTGGAATTTTGCTTTCAATCTACAAAAGGCAAAGCCACACTGAACCTGAGAGAATGCAGTATTTGTAATTCTCCTGATGTCCCTACCTCACTCAATACCATCACTTCTCATCCTCTCGGTCCATCCTTCCTATCAGAGTAACTATATAGAGATTTGATAATCCTTGCATGTCAAGTGTAAGGAATTCATCCATTCACTTAAAGGATATGGCATAAGCATTGTCTACGTGCCAGCATGAAACCGACAGCCATGTTATCCCCCGTGAGAATTCAGTGCGTTATGATCCTTGGGATCTTGCTGACATGCAGATTCAGACTCAGCAGGCTTGGCGTCTGGGCTGGTATTCCGCATTAGTGACAAGTCCCAAGGAGTAAGAGTGCTGCTGGTCTGATCGGAAACCACACTGTGAGTCACAAGATTCTAGGAAAGTGAGAAAGAGAAAGAATAAAAACAAAATAAGTGAAATAAACATTTTTTTCAGAGAGTTTTAAGTGTTATGGAGAAAAACAAATCAGGGAACGGCTATAGAATTTCAGGAGTCAGGTTCTAATTTTAAGGAAGGTAGTCAGGAAAGTCTCCCCTGAGAAGGTGATGTTTGAGCAAAATCCAGAAAGACTTAGGTAATGGGGCCATCAGATATTGGTGGAGAGCATCCCGGGCAGAGGAAAGGAAAAGCACTTGGGTAACAGCATGAAGCACATGTTGAGGAATAGCCACAGGGAAGTGTCACTTAGGTAGAATGAGCATGGAAGGAGCCTGGGAGAAGAGACGAGAGAGTTAACAATGAGCCAGAGAACAGGATTTTCTAGGCCTTTTAGTAATGACTTTGACTTTTATTCTGAGTGGTGTGGTGGGCTTTGAGCACCAGAGTGATATGATCTGATTAACTTTTAACAGGATCTCTCTTATTACCCTGTTGAGAAATATCGCCCCCCCCCCCACACACACACAGAAAGGTAAAGGCAGAGGCAGTGAGGTCAGTTAGGAGGCTACTATACTAAGTGCGATGAAGATGGTGGTTTGTATGGGAAGGCTAGCAGTAAATGTGACAAGTAATGGATATATTCTGATGGTAAAAGTGTCACTGACATACTGGTATAGTAACTGAGTGGGGGGAAAAAAGAATAGTCAAAAATGATTCAAAATGCTTTGGCTTGAGCAACAGGAAGGAATGGGTTACACTTAAGTGGGACGGGAAGAACCAGCATGGTAGAGGTAGTGAGGAGATTAAGAGTTCAGTTTTGGACACGTTGAGATTGAGATGACTCTTCAACAATCAAGTTGAGTTGTTGAGTAAGTAACTGGCTAAATGAGTCTGGAGTTCAGACTGGAGATATAATTTAGGTGCCATCAGTCCATATGTGGAATTTGAAGTCCAGAGCCTGGATAAGATCACTATTAAAGTTAGTATATATGGGATGTTCCATTGATTAAATCTCAAGGCATCTCATTGTTAAGACGTCAGAAAGAGGAGGAAGGACCAGTGTAAGAGAATAAGGAGCAGCGAGATTGGTAGAAGAAAAAAACAAGGAGAATAAGGTGATTTGGAAGATGAAAAGGCAATATTTCAAGAAGGATGGAAGGATTAAATGAGTCGTTAATTAGTGATGAATTTATAATCAGACGTAGCAAAGTGGAACACACTGAGGATCTTGAGAACTGTTATTTTGACAGAGTGGTAGGCTGATTAAAATGAGTTAAAGATAGAATGGGAGAAGAGACAATATAGACGGTTCATGGAGGAAAGTGGTTTGTTTGTTTGTCTTGCCATAAAGGAAGAGACATAGAGTGAGAGACAACACCTAGTTTGAATGCCGAGCAAAAAACAAGTGGAAGAAAATTGATGACGTAGGTAAAGGAAAATGTAATTATTGGAGAAATACCCTTTCATAGGCAAGAGGGCATGGGATCCAGTGCACAAGTGATGTGATTTTCTTTGCTAGAAACACAAACTATTCACCTACTACAATAAGAGGCTAGGCAGAGAATGTGGGTAAAGGCTCAAGTCTGTAGGTAGATGTGGTGAAGCAAGTTGAAAAGAAGAGAATGAAGATAGAGAGGAGGTGTGGAAGGTATTAGGAGAAAGGAGCACATAAGAAATAGTCACCTAGCAGCCCAGCAGAGTTCAAGAATTGGGAAAATATAGGGTGATGGTGAGAAGGAATTATGGGCCCACTTGATATTGGAAATTAAGAATGTAAACTGAAAGCAGGAAACATGTTTGTGTGTTTTCCCAGCTATATTCAGCTGATTAGGAATGCTCTAATTCTGCCTTGGCTTGACTTTGAAGTCTCAGAAGAAGTCAAGGAAGAATGGCAAATATTGTAACTACCTCATTCTATGATTGCATAGGCTTGCTCCATAAATCCCAATGCAGAACTCTGTAGCAGTGCAGATATGAGCATGCCTAAAATTCTAAGTGCATCCTTTATAGTACTAAACTTATATCCAAATGGTAATAACTTATTATCCTCTGACTGACGCTTGGTCCAAGGTCCTGAAACAACGAGTGCTTTCACATGAGCGTGTGATAAAAAGAGAAGAATGAGTTGCCGTAGGCAGCCAAGCATGGACAGAAAGAAAGACCTAGTTCAATTTATAATTTCAGTCCCAAGTGGAAGATGATTGTTAGAAAGAGAGCAAAATGGCAGGGCTGCTTCTCATATTTGTAAATGCCAAGGACCATCTTACTAATCCTAGTTAATGGAAGGAAGAGACGGAAAAGAGAGAGACAAATAGCACGGGGCCATACTGCCTGTCATGTGGAGAGAAGGTTTTGTTTTTCTTCCTATATTTTATTTTTTGTACTCCTACCACTTCAGCCACATGTAGGAGGAAACTAAAGTTGATTGCACTTTGTTCAGTTTTTCATTACATTTTTAACACACAATAACATTTAATGAATATGGCATATTGGTGTCCTATAATCTGAACAATCTGGTTATTATTTCCCCCTCCAGAGTCTCTCACTTGTTTTTCTACTTAAAAATGTACCTTTAACCCAGACCATGACATGCACAGAAGGTGGTGGACCTAATGCTTAGTGTGCCTCATATTCAAAGCCCCTCCAGGGACAAAAGTGTGGACCTACTGACTGAAGGCTTTGCTTTACACTTCATCTATTATTATTATTATATACCGTCTTGTCTCTTTAGATCATGATTCACTATCATTTTCCAAACCTATACTTGTCCCTCAGATCTAACAACATGTTTGGCTTCTGTGGTTACGACTCTGGGCCTTTATTCTTTAACTCTCTTTGTATTCATCCTTTACTTCTGGCTCACTTATTTCAGTTATAATACTTAGGACTCAGGCTCAGCCTGGGTACACCAGACCATTCTCCTTTCTAGGTCTTCCCACACATCGTACAGAGAGAAACCAGACACCTATAAAATACACTGAAAATTCAAGCATATTAGTTAACATTTCAACCTGCTTTAACTCCCCTATCAAGTAGGCTGCCAGATTCTACCCTTTCACCCGCTGCAATACCTCTTACAGCAATTCCCTCCTATTTAGACGCCCAGTGTCAAAGGTGTGGCACTGAGTATTCACTGCCATGGACTGTGGAGTTAACCACTTAAACAGTATCCTCACCTGCAACTCCACCTACATTCAAGCCATCCATACGAACAGCTGTTAGACTACTCTTTCAAAAATACTGCTTTTTCAATGGCTCTCCATTCATTAAATATATCAAATATATTATATTACAGAACATATAGAAAGTATGTCTTTGAATTTGCCTTCAGCATAGTTCACCATCTTGTCCATCCTACCTTTCTAGTCGTCTTCATTTTCATTCAAATAATTAATGGCTCTAGAGCACCGAACTCTGTTCTAAATATAAATTTTATTTCCCTTCATTATTCAGTCTTCTGGCACTACCGTTCAGAATGCCCTCCACTCTACCATCCCTACTTCCAAAAATCCCTTCTCATTCTTCCAGATCTTTCCATAAGGCCTTCCATGAGACTTTCACATATCAGAATTAATAATAAATGGCAAAATTAATTTTTTCTTTCTATGTCAACTCAAAGTTCTTTATTTCTCTGTTACAAAAATCATCAAATCTTACCTTGAATTATCATTAGGTGTATACATAATATTACATCTATTACACTGCAAGTTAATGAATGCCAGAAAAGCTTAATCATTTATATTTATAAGCCTTTCGGGATTTAGGAAATATTTGAGAAGTAGCAAATATTTGGCAAGTAGTAAATTATATAAAGTTATTGATAATTATTGTCAATACAAAAATTATTAATAACCCCCTCTTTTCAATATGATGGTGTAAGTACTATGAATTAGCCATTCGATTATATGCATCTAGAAAACCAGACAAAATTCATGAAGCAAGTGTGTTCATATATTAGACGACAGACAGTGAAGGATTATTATTTCTGAGAGAATTGGAACAGGAATGGTAAGCTCGATCATTGCCCTATTTTTTGGCCTGAAGGCATTTATTGAACCACAGCACAGGAATGTGGGATTCAAGCAGAGCACATTGTCTTTTTGAGCTGAGAAAGAAAGATCAAGGATTAAGTAGTCCAAAATGGGTGGAGCTTGCACATGGAATACTGAAGATACAGGAGCTATTAGGAGAAAGGACTCCATAAATTAGCAGAAGGACGACTTTAGCCTGTCTGAATATGAAGCTGGGCATTCATACGGTCAGGCACGAGGGACTGAACAAAGAAGAAGCTGACAGGGGAAAATGCTGCTGCTCAGGACATATGACAACTCCCAGAGCTCAGATAGGGCTAAGAAATACTCCAGTTCTAACCAATCTTAATGGTGGGATTTCACGGAAAACTCTGCGTTCAGGATTTGAATAAAGACCACACTTTAGGAGTTAGAGTATTCTAACCTGAGAATATAAACTACTCTAACTTTATAATAAAAAAGCTTAAAAACAATCCTTGATTACCCCAATGACGCTAGTTAACACCTCCAACCCCTCACAGACAGCTCAAAAAATAAATAATTACATGCAAAAAAATTCCCACACATCCAAAAATATATACTGAAAGGTCCAAGCTGATCTGCCAGGCAGAACAATGCTCAAAACTCTCCTAAGGAAGACAACAAAATCCAGACACTCAAAAATGCAGCATTTATAATGTCCAGGATAAAACAAAATATTACCAGGCATGCAAAGAGGCAGGAAAATGATATACCTAAGCAGAAATGACAGAGATAATGGAATTAGAAGACAAAGAGTTTAATGGAGATATGAAAATATGTGCAAAAGTGTAAAGGAAAATACTAACATAATGGAGAGAGAAATAAACAAAAAAGGACAAATAATATTTGTTAAAGCTAAAACAGAACATCTGAAGTAAAAAATTAACTGAATGGAAATTATACCAAATTATACTCTAGAGAAAAAATATCAACAAATTTAAAGACAGCAATAGAAACTGGATATTTAACCTAATTTGCAGAGTGAAGAAAACGATTGGGGAAGGGTAGAAGAGAATTTGAGTGAATGACGGCCAAAGAAAATCCAGATTTTGTGAATAATATTAACCCACGGATCTAAAAACCTCAATATATCCAAATTGAAATAAAGAGACCACCACAAAATACAAATTTCACAACAAAATTGTTAAATTAATAATAGAAAATAATGTAAAGCAGCAATAGAAAAAATGTAGTCTATGAACGCTGGAACCAAAATAAGAATGAAGAATAAAGAATAATTTACCGTTAGAAAACCATAATCCAAAACATATTGAAACGTCCTCTCTAACGGCATCTACTTTGAATTCTATATACATGAAAATATTTTTCTAAATTGACAGCAAAATAATTTATATTCCAATAACAAAAGTTAAGAGAACTTTCACCACCACATCTACAAGAGAAGAAATGTTAAACAAACACAAAACAAAACAAACAAAAACCCAATGGTGATCAGCTGACGGAAAATAAGTTCAAGTGTAAAACTGAATCTACACAAAAGATGTAGAAATGCCATTAAGAAGTGATTCTGCAACTTTGTTTCTTTAAAAAAGTCTTGTTTCTCTAAGTGTTTAAAACTCAAATTTGCTGCAGACTAGGACTTTCTCATGCCAAGCTCCTTTGACACAAAAGAGTGTGTCGTTCGGTCTTAGCGTCGGTCGCTAAGCCATTGTCTGGTGCACATTCATCACTGATAGAGTCTCTACAAGAACTGGAGGTACAGGGCAGCTGTGCCCCTGATCTCAGGCATGCTTGATTGGTCCCTTTCTCGCTCCGGGCTTCAGTTTTCCCATCTAGACCAGAACAGAGCAGTTCCAAGGGCCCTGTTCCATCTTAAGGAGAAGAAACATGCTGCCTATCCCCACACCACAGCCACAGGGAAGGAGGAGGGAGTAGACACAATGACAGATTGGGATAAATTGTGCACAGGGGTATATATTTGTTAAAATTCATTGAAATGTATACTTAAAATGGATGCATTTCATTGTATGTAAATTATACCTCAATAATGTTAAAAATAATAGAGGTAGTATTATAAAATATAATTATCATTATCCACCCTATTCTCTCTCAAAGAGCTGAGGGATATATAAAGAAATGTATTTAGGATGGAAATTGAAGCTGGTATTGTGGTGGTTGATTTGACTATATTTCTGAGGCAATTTTCACTTATCTTATCTTGTTGGCTCAAATGATCTAGCTGAATTATGAATCAGATGCTCATCCTTTCCCACCTAATATTCTTCAATAACTCCCCTCCTCCTTAACCATGATATTCAAATTTCTCAAAAATCATAACCTCAGCCTTTGGCTCTATTCTAACCTGCCCCATGCACTGCTACAATGCAAAGTTATGTGTTCTTCCTTAAACATACCATTGCTTTCAACTCTCACAAGGAGTGCTGTGAGACCTGCTCCTTCCTTAAACATACCTTAGCTTCCTCATTTGTGTTTTAGTACCTACTCTTCATTCTACAGATTTGGCAGCTTCCACTGAATTTGTTATTTCCTCTAGGTATCAATCCCAAATTTCCCACAGCTCATTAAAAGGAACTGTTTCCTAGTACAACGTTTATCGGTTGCTCTTTTGTTTGACTCCTTCCTTCAACGCAAGCTAAAGGGAAGTAACACATGCAAACTGTTTAACAAATTGTTGTTAAAAAAAAACCTTAGTTATCTAGGTTACTAACTCTGGGCACCAGAATCTTGATATACATGTAAGCTTGACCTGTCTAGATATATACATCTAATAATTCCTAGAGAAATTTGTAACTCTTTATATTTATGTTGGTAACAAATGAATTTGTAAAATCACTGATTATAATTTTAGCATGTGATTCCACACAAAACATTAATAATTTTACAGTTGACTACTACAAAGATTTTACAGAAGGAATCTGGAAGACCCTAATGTCTGTTGCCAGGTTCTAGTGAAGCCCTTTTGCTGGCCTCAGGAGATGATTCTGTTCTGGAATACTCTGAAGTTCTCTTGTTTTTGCATTATACTTGTCCCTCTGATTTTCTTCTATATGTGCGTTCCCTGAGTTCTTACATACAGTTGGTTCTGGGCTAGGATGTTGTATTTCCATTTTGGAACAATGTTAAGAATATTATTAAAGCTTCACAAACTAAAAGTTCTCTGTAAAGAACTTAGTCTTAAATAAATTCCTTCTAAGTAGGTATTGCCAAATACCAGCTCCTTTTTCTTTTTTTCCCTCTCTCTCTGGTTCATCAAGAATAGATTCAAGATCCCTCACCTGAACAACTTTTGCTGGGAGATTGCTCTGTCCTCTGAATTCCCTCTCTCATGATTGATATGCTACATCAAGGAGCAGGAGAGGTGTCTAAAGGCTGCCTCTTCTCTCAGCTTCTGAGAAGACTCCTACTGTAGCTCCTCCTTCCCAACCCACACACTGATCACAGACTTTTCACGTGGGGAAAACATTTGTTAATTGTCCTGCTTCATGTTAACTGGGCCTTTTCATTAATCAAAACCTGCATCCTTGCCCGGAGCTGATATGCCTGGGGCTTGCTTGCGACATATGAATCAGTCATAAACCGGAAGGAGAGCTTTCTGTACTCTCTTCAAGCGATTTTTTCTTATTTATAACTCCCTTTGGGAATCTGAGCTAGTAAGTTTTTCCCTAGAGGCACAACCAATGTACATCTTGAGTTTTCCCCATAATTCTAATTTTCTAAGATTTTTCTCTTTATAGTAATGGCAACTCATTAAATGGACAAAAAATGGATTTAGTTTATACATTTGTAAAACTTTTCATCCATGTGAATTCACATGTAGTTCATATTTTTTAAAAAATCCTTTTTCACACCCTGCATTTCAATTTGGGATTCAAAAACTCTGGTCATCATATCTAGAGGGTATATTCTCTAGTATCCTTATGCACCAAAATGAGGTGCATTTCCTTGGACACTTGCTTTCTGGTGAAAGCACAGTACTGCAATTTGTTCTTAAATTCCAAGACTGGTTGAGTTGCCAAGATACACAGGATCATTCCTCGGGCATAGAAGACATTGCAGTTGTGCTAATCGCAGTTAAAATCAGAGGATGACTGTTCTTCTTGTTTCGGAATGTCAGAAAGAGGTGGCTTGGAGTCACTGCCTAGACAGCGTTGGCAAACAAAGCGGTTTGAGGACACTGGCAGATGGCTTTAATGAGATGAGTCACTCCAAATTTCTTGTAACCCAAGAGACAAAGTCTTTGCTTCCTTGGGAGACACACTCTAAGAAAGACCTGGTTAAACAGCAGCGTGAAGCTCCCCCTGGGATGGAGCTTACGCTCGTGTATAAATTTGCTGGGCTGCCATAACCAAGTACCACAGACTGGGCGGCTTAAACAACAGAAATTTATTTTCCCAAGATTCTGGAGGCTGGAAGTCCAAGATCAAGGTGTCAACAGTGTTAGTTTCCTCTGAGGTCTTCTCTCCTTGGCTTGCAGATGACTGTGTTCTCTCTGTGTCTTCACATGGTCTTTCCTCCGTGCATGTCTGTGTCCAAATCTCCTCTTCTTATAAGGATACCAGTCACGTGGGATTAGGACCCACCCATCTGACTTCATTTTGCCATAATCACCCCTCTAAAGGCCCTATTACCAAATACAGTGGCATTCTGAAGTTCTAGGAATTAGGACCTCAAGATATGGATTTTGTGTGGACACAGTTCAGTCCATTAACAGTCCTGTCTGGGGACAGTCCTCTTGCCTAGCAGTTGAGCTAAGGAGGTTCTCTGCGTTGCTCAGCACCTCTGGGGCATGTCTCTCACAGCAATGACCTGTATAGTTCAGAACTTCATGGGACATCTAACCTATTTGAGTTGTATCCAAGTGAGGCTTCTGTCACATAACATTTGACTTCTTGTCTGAAAGGGCCCTTCCTAGACAAGGCGAACCAATGCTGCTTCCTCCTTATTAATGGGGAGACACGGGTTGGCTATCCAGGGAGCTATAAAAGAATATCATAATGATGAAATGTCCTTTATATTTTAGCAGACATTTGTCTGACACCAAAGTCCCCATCAGATGCACAGAGCCTCCCAGAAAAAAATGTCTGTGAATGCCATTTAGATTGCCAGCAAAATTAATCATGCCAGTACTCATTTTTTCTCATATGCTTAATTTGCCCTATTAACTTTTAACAGAATTTGCACATCTCTAATACTACCCTATGATACCCAGAAATACTTACAAAATAACTCTTTAAATGGTGTTAGTGCTCTATTATATTTGAAAGTAACAATTAAATAATGAAAACTTGATGATACATCATTCAGAAATAGCAGGTATTGATGAACACAAATCTTCATTTTAATCTAGGCACAGGTTTGTTTCTACATAGCAGGCTTATACATTTTGGAAGTAAAACAAAAACAAAACAGAGTGGAATCAATATTTAGATGCTCGGAAAATCAATATTGCTTCCTCAAAAAAAAAAAATAGCCTAGAAATGGCCAAAATGTCCTCCTGGCTTTTGTTGACCTCAGTAGCTACAGGCCAGGAAAATATATTTAGAGAAGACCACCATTATCAGTTGTATTTGGGCCATTTGGGCCATTTAGTCCAGAGATAGGAGTAGATCTCACTATTTACAATTACTCATTTTGACATTTAATTACTTGGTATCTTTTGTAATTATCTAGGAGCTTCACTATTTACCTACCATCTTGGCAAGATTCTAAAGTCTGTGAGTGTAGGTATATGTCTTTGAAAAAATGCAGGCAATAATCCATCCCAGAGTTGCCTAATCAATGCAGGAATCACAATTCATATTCAGGAAATATTTGTAGTATTGGACTTGAAAACTGGCTGTAAGTGCCATCTTAAATGCCTGAGCACAGTATTCCTCAACCTGAACCAAAGTCTTCAAGAATTTCAGGGGCTAAGAATGGAGTCACTGAATATACATCTTTAACTAACTCCTCAGGAAAATGTTCCTTCTTACTAAAGTTCAAGAACATTATCTTGAACTTATAAAGTTCAAGAACAAAATCCTGTGATTTTGTAATGTCAGATGAGCCACACAAATCAGGACCCTGAAAGTTATTTCAGACTCCTCTACTCCCCATCATAACCCTAACTCCAGTCAGTTGCTAAATCTGGTCAGTTTTGTTCTCTTCAAAGTTGTTGATATCCCCTCCTCTTTTGCAATACCATTTATTGCCATTGTCATAGTTCAGGCTTTTCTGATTTTTACCTTGATTGTATAACAATTCACTCATTGATCTGTGTTTCTCCCTTCTAAATGTCCCATTAATCTACTTACATATAGGACCCAGAGTGATCCTCCTAAAGGCAAATCAAACTTGGCTGAAGATCAAGACTCTGCAGGGGCTCTCCATGGTCCTCATGCTAATCCAAAACTTTGTCTCGATGTGCAGGAGATCCATCAAAGTCAGACTCTTAAGTATGTCTCCACCATTCTTATCCTCTCTCTGGGTTAAGTAAATATCATTTATAATGCTATTTTAATTTTTCCATTATCTTCTTAGCCCTACCTCTTTACATTATTTTATTTTACTTAATTTAATTTATTTTTGCTCTAGTAACAAAAATATATTTCCTTAAATTTTGGAAATCAACTTAGAGTTAATATAGTAATAGTTTGGTGCTGGCCCGGTGGCACAGTGGTTAAATTCACACGCTCCACTTCAGCGGCCCAGGGTTTGCGGGTTCGGATCCTGGGTGCGGATCTACACACCGTTCATCAGGCCATGCTGTGGTAGCGACCCACATACAAAATAGAGAAAGATGGGCACAGATGTTAGCTCAGGGCCACTATTCCTCAAGAAAAAAGAAGAAGATTGGAAACAAGTATTAACTCAGGACCAATCTTCCTTACCAACAACAACAACAACAACAAATATATATATATGTATATATTTGTATATATATATTTATATATATAATACTATAATAATGTAATAATTTATAAATATAATATATATATACACAAATGTATATTTGTGTATATATTTATGTATATTATCACCTTGCCTCAGATGTAAAATCCTTGAAAATGCGAGTTTCACTTACGTACTCCCCGTTCTTTGCAGCATATTTGTTGTATGCATTGCATCTACAAACTCTGTAAAATCCACAATTCAATGTCAAAGTTGTTCTTTAATCATATATATTTTAAAGAAATTAATAGAGAAAATAATGTTGTATTTACACATCTAGTTACCATTTTAACATTTTTCATTTATTCCTGAAGATCTGAGTTTCCGCCTTATATAATTTCCCTGAGAAATGTTTCTCTATTATTTGCTGTAGTACAGGCTTGCTGACACCAAATTCTCTTAGTTTTATTTCTAATATTATTATTTTAGAAGATATTTTCATTATATAAAGAAATCTATGCTGACTATATATATGTGTGTGTATGTATACATATGTACATGGATGTACATATATACATATATATTTATTTTCAACACTTAAAATAAATAATTTCACTAGAAATCATACTTTAAATAACACTATTGTTGTGTACAAATTTCTTCCCTATTCCCCTGGTTACTAGTTTGTAAAGAATTAGATAGAATACCAAAAAAGTTTAGGGAAATCTGCCTGATACTCAAATTTTGAGCATCAAATGACGTTTACTTTAAGTAAATTATTTGATTAACTAATATACACCAGCTACCCTGCTATGTGCTTTATATCTACAATCTGATTTAGAGTAGAATTTGTGAAAGATAACATGAGTGGAGCCATATTTAAATAAAACCAGAGGGGCCGGCCTGGTGGTGCAAGTGTTTAAGTGCGTGCACTCCACTGCAGTGGCCCGGGGTTTGCCTGTTAGGATCCCGGGCGCACACCGACGCATTGCTTGGCAAGCCATGCTGTGGCAGCGTCCCATGTGAGGTGGAGGAGGATGGGCACCGATGTTAGCCCATGGCCAGTCTTCGTCAGCAAAAAAAGAGGAGGATTGGCAGATGTTAGCATAGGGCTAATCTTCCTCACAAAAAAAACCAAAAGATTAAAAAAAAAAATAGACCCAGATCAGCCATTTCAGAGGAATTGCCCAATGTGTCTTGTTTTCTTTATCTTCTAAACTGGACCAAACCACCAACATTCTAAGAAATCAGTAAGGACCAGAATATCCTGTCTGTAAGGGCTACAGGAACTGGACTTTACTGATGACTGGCTTGCTAACCAATCAAGGAAGTACAAGTCTAACCTTTTGCCTGATGACCAAATCTCAAGCCAATCTATGAAGTACAAACCTAGCTTTACCTTATCTAGCACCAATGCACTCTTCTTTAGTATGACTCACCTCATTCTCTCTTTTGCCCATAAAAATCCTAAGCCCCTCTCCTGTCATTGGGACACTATTTGGGTTTCTACCTGAATCTGTGCTCCTCAAATTGCAATTCTTTGATCCCAAATAAATGCTTTGCCTCTTAAACTGGTTTCTGTTTTTGTAGGTTTACAAATTCTTATGTTTATGGCATAGGGATGGACCCTGAAGGATGGGGAGAGAGGTCAGCATAAAGGAAACAATGGACAAAAATTCAGACTTCAAAGAATTTACAGAATTTGGAAATCCATTTGAATATCATAATCTTGATTTCCGAAGTGATTACATGATTCATTAAAGGAAGACACAAATCAAGTAATAAATTGTGTTATATGAAGTCCCCCCCCCCAAAGCCCTAGTAGATAGTTGTTATGTCATAGCTGCACGTCCTTCTAGTTGCTGTATGTGGGACTCGGCCTCAGCCGAGAAGCAGTGCGTCGGTGCGCGCCCGGGATCCGAACCCAGGCCACCAGCAGCGGAGCGCACTCACTTAACCGCTAAGCCACGGGGCCGGCCCATTTTTTTTTTTTTCATATGAAGTTTTATTGAACTGTGCAGAATTAACAGGATCTATGCAAGTGGAAAGACATTCTGGTTGGAGGAATCAGCAGAAGCAAATACATGCATATGAAGAGGAATAAATATTTTAGTGGATAACCGGGAAACAGCTTTATCTTCTATAAAATTGCTTTAATTTGTCACCTCATTCTTGGCAGACAGTATCAGAGGCATGGTTTACTAACAAAAATATAATTTACGCAGGGATAATGACAGCAAATGTTTTATGTATTTACATTTCTTTCCAACACAAAACCGATGTTCTTTCTTAGTCAATCCCCTCTAATGAGGTTCCTGAATTAAAATAATAACATTAATAAAATAAAACTGAAGGGATATTTAAATGTGTTATCACTGGGAGTGAAAGCCAAAATGTTGTTGTTGATTTTTACTATTAAATTCTCCATTAGCAATGCACTGTTTTGAATTCAAATTGGTGTTGGCTTCATGAATTTATATTGACATTTCTTCCATTTTGGATGCAAACTCAATAAGCTTGATGTTAAATCCAAAGGAATGGTGAGCTCCTTCAAATAATGTCAGTTGTTCCCTCCTCCACATCCACCAGGTGCACCATACTCAAGAGTGGTATACTCTATTATTTTTCTTCACAAGTCTATTGACCGTCAGAAACAGAGGATGGAAATAAATGTATGTGTATATATGTATAGTATATATCTATCCATCTGTATTTATACCTACATCATCTATATCTATATTTACCTATCATCTATCTATCTATCCATCTATCAATCTCTCTCCTCCTTTTCTGCTACTGTTGCAGGTTTTCATCCCTCATATTTCTCATGACCTAGGAGAAAGGCATTGTTTTCTTTAGAATTTTAAAAACAATAGATATCATGTACGAAGGCTTTAGAGTACTTATTAATGAATATCTGCATTTGTTTTCTGGAGAATATAAAAGACAACTGTGCTTTTGAAAGCCTCGGGTCATCAAAAAGAAAATTTTGCAATATTAAACAGATTTTTTTTAAAAACAAGATTTTATGAAGAGTAAGGCTGAAGAGAGGTCTGGAGAAGATGAGCCTTGGGGAAGGATAGCATGGGAATAGACGTGTGTAACTGAATTCATCATGTTTTCCAAATGAGAATATGCAGAGAAATCAGAGAAGGGCTCCGGTAAACTTTATTTCAACTTACAAAGTAAGTTTTGTGTCTGTTTGTGGACACAGACTTCAGGGTTTTGTTAAAAGTCTGTCTCTCTGTTCCAATAAGCATTGAATAGATCATTCTCATCTTTATTTCACTGAATATAGAAGGGGATGAAGAAATGTCTAATTATGTTAGCTGTTAATGTGAAAAAAAGTCATAAAATGTCATCTTAAATTAGGCTGTTACTTAAGCTATAAGAAGAAACGTTTCCTTTGAAATCATATAATAAAAGAAAAAACGTGATCTGGAATAAGCATTCTTAGTTTCTGATATCACGATTTTCCAAAAGGTTTCACAGATGGGAAGTGGTTACTTCTGCTCTCACAGCACCTGCCCCAGGTCAGGAATGTGAAGTAGGGGCTTACGGAAAACTCTTCTCTTTGTTACTTTCAATTTAACTTATTGTATAAAAATTGAAGAATTAACTCTTCTACAGACCACAGAGAAATGCACAGTCCTAGGTGTAAATGGGGAAGGGGGAGGCAGATGGTCATGAAGGAATGCTACCCCTGTTTAGACAAGGATGATTTTGGACATTTTACATAGGCCTATAGTTCTGGAATGCCAAAGTGTCATAGGCAAAATTTTTACTTGAGTTGTTAAAATAGAGCACTGTTTAAAATTTAGAACTATCTATTGTACTTAAAAACCTCAAAAGGGCTGGTAAATCTGTCTGTAAAATGTTCTGTTTCTCATGAGCACATCATTTAAGTAGAGCTTGTCAGAAGCTGGCATCAAAGGAGAGTGCATGTTGCCAAAATAAATTATGCAGTTGTCAAAATATGTCACCAAGTTGGCCTGTAATCTTTGGGGAAAATAGCATGAGAGGCAGGACCCAGTGACATCGACTGGAAGCTGTGACGAGTTATTGTGTGTACAGTTGGGTACAATGTATTCAAAAAGGCAACATCATTCGAAATACCAGAATTTTATTTTGAGACCAAACTGATTTAGCGGTATTGAAAGGATGAAGTTAGGATGCTATTTGCAAGAACTGTTTATAACATAGTTTACAGCACTCAGATTTCATCGCAGGTGGAGGGTTTGGAGGAATCCTTCACTCCCATGTTTGGTCCTGTCTCCTTAGTAAATACTCTCCCCTTCGCACTATCTACCGTAAGTAAGAAGTACAGGTCCAGATGCTCCCTCATCCATGGAAACTAGGGCCTGTGAATTCCGAAATCTTGAGGATGTTGCATGAAAAACAACAAACCAGATATTGATGTGACTCTAATTTAATTAATTAACATTCATTGAGCACTTACAGTTTCTCAAGTAATTTGATAAACCTCCGGAATAGGAAATGAATAAGATGTTTTTTGCCTTCACGGAGTTCTCTGTCTGGCTTGGGAAACATGCTATGCAAACAAATAAAATACAACCCACTGAAAATAGAAGCAGGAGTGGAGTTCTGAAGCAGGATGGAAGTACTTAGTTAGATCTGGCATGAATGAGTGTTTCTGGGTCAACTCACTGGAAGACATTTTACCTGAGCTTGTATTTAACACAAAAATAGTAATTTTCCAAGAAAACAAAGAAGAAAAGATATTCCAAGATGAGAAATTTCCACGAGCAAAAAAAATATGTTCCATCAATATTAAATGGTTAGGTATTAGATGGAAGAAAAAAGATGGAAAAATCTAGGCTGGCAGCCAGTTTCAGACCTTGATATTGTGTGGTTAATAGAGTAATAAGATAGGGAGCATAGGAGGAGGAGCAGTCAGGGGAGGGAGGGCAGGAAAATGGGTGACGTAATGAACTCCATTTGGGGATTAAACAAAGCAGAGGCTTTGGCTTGTATCATTCACTGTCATGGCAAGAAACGGATAGCACGCTCAAAGCTGAGTAATTTAAGGACAGTTTGTACTAAAGGAACAATTTACCAAGGGCTGGATAGTTGTAGATAAGCTGCAAGCTACAGGGCAGGACCAAGGGGATCCTAACAGCAAGGCGTGGTCTCCACCCCATAGGTAAAGACGGGCAGCAATTACCGGAACATGGAGACAGATCTTTGTGGAGAGAACCATCTGAAAAGCACTGCGGTCTTTATCAGGGCGTGATCAAGCTTTGATCAAGCTTCCCCAGGCAGCTCTGCAGGAGGGAAGCTGGGGAAACAAATATGCTGGCTTTATTTCTCTTTCTCTTTTCCATCTATTGTTGGTGCTCTCCATTGGCTAAACCCAAACAGAAGCTGGAAGCCAGAGGACCACTGTTGTTTTCATATGGATCAGCAGCCTTGGACACAGAGTGAAAAATTGTGAATATTTATCTAAGAAACCAACAGAAGATTTCCAGTACGCTGGCCAACGTCCACCTTCAAGATTTACTGTCTAAAATGGTTGAAGATAAACACCAATCATTTCCAAAGCAACTGCTTTTCTCATAAAATGCATTTATATTGTTTTTTAATAATACTAGCAATAGGAGACATATATATATTCATAAGTTATAAATATGTCAGCATAAGGATAAATGTGTTTTGTTTACATATGCAGAACCAACTCCCTGAAATTCTCCTTGCATCTCGTGGGCCCATGGTAGAGTCAATTTATTCTCTTCCAGTGAAAAATTTGTTAGGTTTGTTCCATCTGTCCCAAGCTGCAACATACGTAACTTGCTACAAATTCTCCATTTACTGTGACCTAGATAAAACAGCAATTATTATTGACATGGTTCTAATTTTGCAAGGAATATGAAAAGTAAAATGTCGAAAAATTTTATGAAATTATCTCTTTAGAAACAGTCTCAGATAAAACACACACAGGGCAGTTTTCCTACTATAAATGCCAAGTGTGTAAACTATTTTCAAATCTTGTCAGTTAGCCAGTGCCATAAACACCTCTGTGACTTATGCTGGTGTGGAGAGAAGAAGCAATCATCTGTCATATTTTATAGTCTAGAGAACCTTTGCTATGCAAATACAATTTCACAAGATGATTGTAAGAACAGATACTAGAAACTTCTATGAACATAGTATTTATGGATCACTAAAGCATTTCGTCATTTCTTGAAACTATGTGTGGTAATTGGTGTGAATTATTCTGTTTGGTACTATCCAATAAAGTTGTTAAAAAAGATATGAAAGATAAAATAAATATGCTTATGGACCTTCAGAATGAAACACTTTTGAAAAATTTATATTTCTTGTAAATACTTGGCTAAAAATGGCAAGTCATTTCTGAATGACTAAGGATGACATAAGACAGATAACATTCAATTACTTCATAATAATATAAACAAATCATGCTGGAGCTTTAAAATATAGGGTTGACAGGCCTGGGGACATGGTGTCAGGAGGGAGTTGGGAAGGAAACTGACTTAAATAAATACTGAAGGTTGAAAACCTTGAATTGTTACAGGTTTGTTGAATATCCAAACTGCTCTATTCCCTATGGATATGTTATTCATGACAATTACATTTTGAAAGAAATTACTGGATTTTTGATACAGAAAAATCTCAAGAAATAAATCCTGTAATTATTTGATTATATAAGGAACAGTATGGTATAATAAGAGATATATTGAACTGAAATTCAAAAGAGTTGAAATTCCAATTCTGAAACCATGAAAGAGAGTGACTTTGGAAAAGTCATATACTCTCTTTGGATACCTTTGCTGATGTGTAAATTATTCCAGGTGAGTGTTGTTAAAAAAAAATTATCACTTTTATTTTTCATCTTGATTAATATTGACTTTATAGCATGTTCCTGAAAGAGACTGGTTCACACATAAAAATTTAAAAAAATACACAAAGGATGATGCAGTCCTTATTTTGAGTCTTTTTCCCTTTATAGTTATCTAGAAGGCATTTCACAGTAGAGGTTATAAGGGAATTTCAACCAGTATAGACAGAGTACACAATTTCTTTGAAAATTATACAGTAATGTGCTAAAATGTACTTAAATGCTAATCAGAGATTTCTGGTTTAGTGACATATAGGCAGTCTGTTCCTAAATGCTAGTTTACGTAGGGGCTGCGAGAAAATCCTCCATGGATGTTTTAAAACAAAGAAATTCCTAAGCCTCAACTCAGACGTACAGAATCAGTCATGCGTGATGTACATGATGGGAAATTTGTAAGTATAACAACAACCCAGGTGATTCTGATGTGCAGACAGCTTAGAGAATCATCTTTCTAGAACATCACTACCATCACCACCATCACTACCTCCCTACCACCACCATCATCACCACCACCACTAATATAATATATTAGAATATGCTCAATAACAGTGTTTCTTAATTGGAGAGGCACAGATACTCTTTAGAATCTAGACACTAAATGTAGCAAATAATTTTGGGGAAGGGGGGTTGGAGATCAAAGTTCCAATGGTCTCTGAGGCTGCCTAATCCATTCTAACCTCTTGTTGAGAATTTAAAAAAAACTAACTTAATACATGCTGCACTGCTGCTGTTCTCATGCAAACATGGGTTTCAGTGTTTGGATTGGAATATACTAGAAGGACTCAAATTCTAGTATTCTCTGGGATGAAAGTAAAGCAAAAAAAAAGAGAAAATGATGCTTTCTGACTAATCAGAGAACAAAGATGCAATGGTAGACCAATAATATATAGATAATTAGATCACTTGCAGCGCTGGGTAAATTATAACCAATGTGGCGAATGTGTTTACAGCATAAAGGTAAAAATACAAATTCCTGAAACACATGTTATGTAGCAAGATCAAGGATGCCATTTTCTAGAGCAAAGCTGTTTTACTAGTGTGGTGTCATTACAGACCTCATGATATCCATTACATTTTTATATGTTGAGGAATAAATAAAACTTTTTAATTAAGATTAACTCTGACAGAAACAAGAAAATAGTAGGCATTTACAGATTTAATCTTAACAACACCTTCACCCTCTCTGGCTGAACTGCAACGGTGCTTTTTGCTTTTATGATCATCAGAATGAAAGGATACTCTTCTCCTCTCTTTGTTGAAAGTCCTCAAGTAAAGCCGATAGAAAAGGGATGAGAAAAGGCAAAGCTTTCTTGCTGCTTTAAGAGGAGGGTCGGTTCAGAGTGAGATGCCCTGACTTCTGGCCGTCTGCAGATAGTTCACATGGTACAAGCATTAGGATAGTCATGAGAAAGGAATATTAAAAAACAGGAATGTGGTGTGGGCAGTGCAGACATCCACCTACGGGTAGCTAGACCTGATCTGTTTTTCCAAGTAGGTGTGTCAGAGCAAGGACAAGTGGAGGGCTGTGCTCTGGAATTTCACATTTGGAAAGAAAGATGTTTGGCTTAGGATAAAGACGTGTGGTTTTTGGTCAAGTGAGGGTTGCAGAAATTCTTAACCCTTGTAATTCTTTCAAATTTTGCTGAGAAATGTATTAACTAGTTGATTAACTAAGTTAATATTCTCTCACAAATTTTCCTTAATTACTATGGTGATCTTCAGTTTCTTCTGATGTTAACCTAGGATTAATTACAGTTTTAAATTTATCATTTTATTTCACAACGACCTTATTGAAAAAGAGGATAAAACAGAGAGAATGGGGGAAAATTAGCCGCTAGATTCCACTTCATTCATTGTACACTCATTAAACATTTAGCAAATCGAAGATTAGAGGAAACAAGAATGAATTCACTTCAATCGTTCATTTACCAAATGTTACTTTATCCTGCTGCTCTGACTATATCGCTTGGCCATCCATCATGTCACCATCAAATTTAACAGCTTTTCTAGGCTACTGTGGCTCTACTGCATTGGTGTGCTGGAAAATTTTACACAGGTTCCTCCAGTCATTCCATAAAACTCATCTAACACATCAATTTAAAAAAGAGAAAAAGTGTTATTGAAACACAATTCTCATACCACAGAATTAAAATTTTCATAGTATAGAAATCAGTGTGTTTTAGTATATTTATAGAGTTGCCAACCATTATGCCATATAATTTTAGAACATTTTCATCACTTCATAAAGAAACGTCAGATCCTTCAATAGTCACTCCCCAGTCGCTCCTCTTCCTTCCAGTTTCCGGCCACCCCTCATCTATTTCTATGGGGTTATCTATTCTGGACATTTCCTGTAAACGGAATCAATATATGATCTTTTGTGACTAACTTCTTTCACTTACCATAACATTTTCAAGGATTAACAATCTTGCAGGTCAGTATCAATATTTCATCCCTTTTTATTGCTGAATAGTATTACATTGTATAGATATATCACATTTCACCCATCCATTCATCAATTGGTGGACATTTGTTCTGTTTCAATTTTTTGGTTATTATGAATAATGTTGCTATGAACCACTCACGTATAAATTTTTGTGTGGATGTAGGTTTTCATTTATTTTGGGCACATATCTAGGAGTGGAATTACTGAGGTATACGATAACTCTGTTTTTAGTATCATATGGAACTGTCAAAATGTTTTCAAAGTGGCTGTAACATTGTACATTCTGACCAGCAGTGTATGAGGGTTTTAATTTGTCCACATCTTCACTAACAATTGCTGTTGTTGCTGTTATTTTTTGTTTTAGCCATCCTAGTGGTTATGAAGTGGTGTATCATTGTGGTTTTGATTGACATTTCTCTAATTACTAACATTGTTAATCGTCTTTTCATGTGCATATTGGTAATTTGTATTTTTTTTGGAGAATTATCTATTCAAATCTTTTATCCATTTTTATAAATTGGGTTTATAAATTGTGTATTTTGTGCATGTGTTTGTGCAGAGTTTTAAAAACCCTACATATATTCTGGATATTAGTTCCTTATCAGATATACTAGCTGAAAATATTTTCTTCCATTCTATGGTTTGTCTTTTCTCTTTCTTGATTTCCTATGAAGCACAAAAGTTTTAATTTTGATGAAGTTCAATTTATTTTATTTATTTATTTTTCTGGTCATTTGTGCTTCTGGTGTCATTGCCTAACCCAACGTTGAGAAATTTTTACCCCTAAGTTTTATTTTAAGAGTTTTATAGTTTTAGCTTTTACATTTAAGTCTTTCATCAATTTTGAGTTAATTTTTGTACATGGCCTGGGGTAGGGTCCAAGTTAATTCTTTTGCATGTGGATATCTAGTTGTTGCAACATTTGTTGAAAAAACTTCACTCCCAATTGCACTAAAGTAGCACCATAGATGAAAATCAATTGGCCATACATGTAAGAGTTTATCTCTGGACTTTCAGTACTATTCCATTGATCTATACAGTAGTCCCCCCTTATTTGCAGTTTCGCTTTCCAAGACTTCAATTACCTGTGGTCAACTACAGTCCAAAAATATTAAATAAAAAATTCCAGAAATTAACAATTCATAAGTTTTAAATTGTGCACAGTTCTGAGCAGCATGATGAAATCTCCCACCGTTCAACTACAACCCAACTGAGAGGCGACTCATCCCCTTTGTCCAGTGGGTCCCTGCTGTGTAGGCTACCCTCCCGTTAGTCACGTAGTAGCCGTCTAGGTTATCAGACAACTGTCCCGGTATCGCAGTGCTTGTGTTCAAGGAACCCTTATTTTACTTAATAATGGGCCCAAAGCACAACAGTAGTGATGCTGGCGATTCGGATACGCCAAAGAGAAGCCATAAAGTGCTTCCTTTCAGTGAAAAGGTGAAAGTTCTCGACTTAATAAGGAAAGGAAAAAAACTACATGTTGAGATTGCTAAGATCTACGATAACTTTTATTACAGTGTATCGTTACAATTATTCTATTTTATTATTAGTTATTGTCGTTATTCTCTTACTGTGCTTAGTTTATAAATTAAACCTTATGGTAAGTATGTCCGTATAGGAAAAACATAGTATATATACAGGGGTCAGTACTAGCTGCGGTTTCAGGCATCTACTGGGGGTCTTGGAGCACATCCCCCAGGGAAAAGGGGCAACTACTGTGGATCTATTATTATGCTAGTACCATGCTCTCTTGTTTACCGTAATTTTGCCGTAAGTTTTTAAACGAAGAAGTGTAAGTCTTCCAACTTCATTCTTCTTTTACAAAGTTATTTTGACTATTTTCGGCTCCTTGTATTTCCACATGAATTTTAGGATAAACTTGTCAATTGTTGCATAAAAGGCAGCTATGATTTTGATAGAGATTACATTTAATCTGTAGATCAATTTGGAGATTATTGCTGTTTTAACAGTACTAAGTATTCTGATTCATGAAACTGGGTTCTCTTTCCATTTATTTAGGTCTTCATTAATTTATTTCAACAACAGTTTGTTATTTTCAATGTACCTTGGTTGCACTTCCTTAATGAAATTTATGTTTAAATACTGATTCTTTTTAATGCTATTGAAAATAGAATTACTTTTTAATTTCAATTATTTTGGTTTTTAATGGCTAGTGTATAGAAATACAATATTGGATATTTATATTATGCGAGCAGTTTACTGAACTCATTTAATAGGTCTACTTTGCATGTGTGTGCATGTGCATATGTGTATTTCTTAAGATTTCTCATATATAAGATGATGCTATTGTGAATAGAGATAATTCTATTCCATCCTTTCCAATCTGGATGCCTTTATTTCTTTATTATTCTTTCTTGCCTAATTGCCCTGATAGAACCTCCAGTATATTGTCGAACAGAAGTGGTGGGAGCAGAAATCTTTGCCTTGCTCTGAATTTTAAGGAGAAAGTACATAGTCTTTCACCATTAAGTGTGATGTGAGCTGTGGGTTTTTCAGAGATGCCCTTTTTCAGGTTGGGGAGGTTCCTATTATTCTTAATTTTTTGTGTTTTAATCATGAAAGTGGGCTGTATGTTGACACATTTTTTCTTTGTCTCTTGAGATGATCATGGGCTTTGCCCTTTGTTTTATTGATATGATATATTACATGATTGATTTTTAGATGTTAAATCAAATATATACAGACTACACATACACACACACATACATATATCTATATATATAGAGAGAGACTAGATGTTTCAGGCTTTAATCTGTCTAGGTTGACGAAAATGAACATTTGCTATTGAGAGTTGGGATTCATAAAAGTACAAGTAACAAAAGCAAAAATAGATGAGTGTAATCATTTTTGACCTCATTGAGACTATTTGTCTTTCTATTTGTTACACCAATGATAACAAATTTCTCCCTCCTCTTTTACCTCTTGTTAATCGTGCCCTGTTCTTCCTTCCGTTATTATTTAGACTTGATTAAAATGGCTTGAATATTTATTTTCCTTTATTCTACGTTTTCTAATGTCTCCATATTTGTTTTATGTACATTTGGCAAATCAAAGTTCTGTTAGCTTCTTTCTCTTTGCTTGTATATGGGCAAATAGAAGCTACTGGGGAAAAAAATAACACACTGTCATGTATTTATAGTCTTATATGTTAGGATTCAGTTAGAGTTGTAACTACATGATAACTATCACAAATTGATATATGCCTTCATTCTGTCACCATCCTATTACATTCTATTCCTTTTCTCCAGTCAGCCTATTTGACCACCCAGAAACTCCTTAAACATTCTCATCTCCTCAAACTGCCTGTGTTTTCTTCCTCCCAACCTTCACATTATCCTCCACATTCTTAGTAGAAGAGCCCACATTCTATTCCCAGAGCAAGTAGCCATCAGTCGGAATCCTCAGCTTTTACTGTTCAACCCGCATACATCCCTGCACCTGCGCTCTTGCTCTTTTTTTTTCCTTACCTTTTAATGGGGGGAGGAGGGTGGCGGTGCTGGGAGCTGTCCTCTGTATAAGTCAGTCCCTCCTCCACCTTCGCTCTGAAGACCACATTCTTGCATCACGTCAGGGACATAACAAGATGTCTTGTTCTGTTTCCCCTGCATTATCAACTTCTTTCTCTCCGTTGTGGAAATCTATATGGATTTGTGATACTGAATCTGTTAATCTCAGGTTCCTGTGCCCGATGCACAGTAAGCCAATCACTGAGACATGGGTGCTTGGAGGCGGAGAAGGGCTTTATTAGAATTGGCCAAAATGAGAAGGTAGGAGGGTAGGTTCTCTCAAATCCACCTTCACAAGAGAAGAAAGCAGTGGGTTTTATAGAGCTAAGAGGCTAGACAGGAGGAGTTTTGGAGAAACAAAGGAATAATCTGTGTTTCTTTCACTCTAGGTAAGCCCTCCAGCAATCACACATCTGGGTGTCAACAGGCAGCTGGGGGCTGGTTATCTGGTGATTGTAACTTCCTTGAAGGCATTATTTTTCTTCTGCAAACAAGCTCATAAATACTTGTGACCCTTGAGTCACCCCTCAAGTTAAACAAGAAAACAACAAATTGACAAGATTAACTTATTTTCATCTATGTCCGTGCTAGGAACAAGAGTGAAAGGTAATCTTACTGAATATTTGCAGTAACACTCTCATCCACCAGCTTCATTTGGACATTAGGATGTAAACATGCTTATATTGCACACGTTAAATATAAATGGACCAAAAGGAAAAAAAGAAAAAAAAATGCTCCTTCAACTCACTTCAATGATCATCTCCAATTATGATCCTCTCTCCTCTCCTTCACAGCCAATTTGCCCATTTAATTACATATATTCGCTACTTCCATGTTTTAATCTCTTAGCCATCAATCCAGTCTGGCTGCCTCACCTTCAGTCTCACTAATGTCACCATTGGCCTTTTTGTCACTGGAATGCATTGGAAAATTTTAATTACCATTTTGCTTAAACTTCAGTGGCATTAACACTATCGATTATCAGTCCTGTAAAACTTTTCCTTTGATTCTGAAGACACTGCATCCTTTTCCTTTTCCTCCTACCTCTCTGGCTTTCCCTTCTACTGGCTACTACGAAAGCCATCCAGAGATGTGCTCTCCCTTGATTCCTATAATAAAGGCTGGAAAAATAAAATACCCAATTTCTTTAACCCATTTTGCAGCTGGGTATTGCCAAATTATGCAGCACTAGTAAGTTCTGGCAAATGTGATGTAGTCAGAAGTGTCTGAGGAAGGTTGCCCTTTGTGCCCTTCCCTCCTTATTCATTTTTTTCTAATTCACACATTCCACTTTTTGGAGATGACAGCAGTTATCTTAACACATGAGAATAAATGCCGTATGCTAAGAATTTGGGAGCAAAAAATAGAAGTTGTCTGAATGTTTTATGACATTTTGAGTAGCTGTTCCAGCCTTGGACCACGTATTACCACATTTCTCACTATGCAAGACGAATACATTCTTATGTGTTTAAGGTTACTTTTTCAGTTTCCCTTTGTTTCCAGCTCAGTAGACATCTCTATATCATAAACCCTTCAATTCATTCTCATTGTTCTAAGGATTTATTAAGCCAAAACATTAGTTAGAAGGCCTTCTAGGATTCAGCCTTCTCCTAGTCTTCCAGGCTCATTTCTCACTACTCTTCCTTCGTAATTGGAGCTCTACTCACCGCGGCTTCTTTTCAGCTTCTTGCATGTGCTATATTCTTGCCCACCTTTGTACATACTGCTCCTTCTGCCTGAAATTCTTTCCCATTCCCACACTCTGAATCTCTTTAATATTACTCATTTTCATATCTCGGTTCAAAATCACTCTTTGTAAGCCTTTCTGTCCCTGCAAGTATGTTTCCCTGTCACACATACGCATAGAATTTCCTTTCACCGTATGGTGTACCTGCACGTTTCTGTGATTATCTGACCAGTGTCCGTCTGCCCACTGGACTGTAAGCTCTCTGAAACTAGGACTGGGTTGAGCTACGTCCCTCCAAAAAGATATGCTGAAGTCCTGACCCTCTGACCTCACAATGTGACCTAATTTGGAAACAGGGTCTTTGCAGAGGTATCAGTTAAAATTAGGTCGTTAGGGTGGGCCTGAATCCAATATGACTGGTGTGCTTATAAAAAGGGGAAATTTGGACACAGAGACAGACACATGTAGGGGGAAGACAATTTGAAGACACACATGGAGAACGCCATGTGAAGACGAAGAATTTGAACAATGAAGCTATTGGCCAAAAAAGCCCAAGATTGCCAGCAAGCTACTAGAAGCTAGAAGAAGCCTGCAAGGATTCCCCTGCAGACCTAACAGAGAGGACTGGCGCACCAGCACCTGATTTCAGAATTCTAGCCTTTTTAACTGTGGTACAATAAATTTCTTTTGTTTTCAGCCACTCGTTTTGTGGTACTTTGTTATGGTAGCCCTAGGAATCTACTACAATGCCCAATAAATATTTATCAAATAAATAACTGAATGAATGAATATGAGTTCCATAGGCAGGTTTTGGAAAACAATGACACAATGCACACTTAAAAAAATAATAAATCATTAAGAAAGAGAGAGAAAGGGAGGGAAGAAAGAAGTAAGGGAAAGAGGGAGGGAAGAAGAGAGAAAAAGATAAATCTATTTGTGGTGCTATGAAAACATTTTGCTTGGTTCTGAGGCTGAGGAAGAATAAAGGATTTTGTTAGCCTAAAACAACTAAATGTGTTTCAAGAATCTAAAGTGTCTTGTGAGTGAAGAGGAAAGTATTTATATTATTATTTTTTATTGTAATCTAGAATCTGATTGTGAGTTAATATGACATATGTTCTATGGAGCTCCCTTATGTTGTAGGGGGAAAAACAGTCTTCAAAAATGCTATTTGTATGTTGATAAGGATTGCATTGAACCTGTAGACTCTTTTGGGTAGTATGGACATTTTAACAATATTAATTCTTCCAACTCACGAATGTGGATGTCTTTCCATTTGTTTGTGTCTTGTTTAATTTCCTTCATCAATATTTGTAGTTTTGAGCATACAATATTTTACCTCCTTAGTTAAGTTTATTCCTAGGTATTTTATTCCTTTCGTTGCTATTGTAAATGGGATTGTTTTCCTAATCTCTTTTAGACAGTTCATTGTTAGTTTATAGACATGCAACTGATATTTGTGTGTTAGTTTTGTATCCTGCAACTTTATTGAATTTGTTTATTAGTTCTAACAGTTTTTTTTTCTTTAATGGAGACTTTGGGGTTTTCTATATATAGATCATATCTGCAAACAGGGAAAATTTTACTTCTTCCTTTCCAATTTGGATGCCTTTTTTCTTTTTCTTGTCTAATTGCTCTGACTAGGACTTCCAGTACTATGTTGAACAGAAGTGACAAGAGTGGGCATCTTTGTCTTGTTCTGGATTTTAGAAGAAGGCACTATTTAAATCTGTGGTTGCTGATTTAACACTGATACAATATGATTGAATAACTGCACACATTTTAGATGAGTTACTGTTTATTGGGTCAATTACTTGTAAATGAGAGTATAGGAAAATAATTAGACCCAAAACTTGAGTTCAGTTGTACTTTATAATGAATAAGCCAGTTGCTCCTTCCCAAGGGATGAAGAACATCTTAACTGATCCATTGTTTGGGTCCCATTTTACTAATGAGCTATGTTATTGTGCTTTAGAGGTGGGGATATTCAGGTGACAGCTGCACCTCTGTTCTAATGTAGTAAGCACTCCCGAACTGAGCTTACTCTGAGCTGGCCCAAGCTGTCCTCTGCTAACGCTCTTCCCCTTCCAAGTTTGGTAAGCCCATGGGAACTGGCCTCTTGGCTTTGCTTTCCTCACCTATGTGTCCAGGTATGTCAGTGGTCTCAAGGCTCCTCTAATATTTAAAGTCAGGATTCCCTTTTCATCTTTGAACCTGGATCCAGGGCCAACTTCATGGACCTGGGTCTTGTGTAGTCATACAAGTCCCCCTGTTTCTCAGAAGGGTGCCATGATTGGTTTTATGCTCTGCTGTGGCTGTCTTGAAATTCTTAACAATTTTATTTTTGAATTTGTGTTTTATAAGTGAAGTCTGATGGGGAATGGAGCATGTGTGTGAGCAGTGGAGATATGCAGATAGATTGGGGAGCAACAGCCACACTGGTGGACTCAAGCCCCCAGGCACGTACAATTGAAGACACAGTGATAGAATTCACAAACAGGCATTCTGAATTAGGTGCAAATCATGAATCCAATTTTGCTTCCCATACAATCTTCATGATTTACAAGAAATGTTAGAAGAAACATTAAAATACCATAATATAAATTTAAATTTTAAATTAAATTCAAAGACCCAAGAAACTGATTTGTATGGGGTGCTAAATCTTTTTGGAAACACTGATCCATCAGAATCATCAGGTGTGGATGCATGCAATTTATATTTCGAAGTGTCATTTCTTTTCAAATACATCAATTTAAAATAAGTTGCTAGGGTCAGCCTCGTGGCTAAGTGGTTGAGTGCGCGTACTCCGCTACTGGCGGCCTGGGTTCGGATCCCGGGCGCGCACTGACGCACTGCTTCTCCGGCCATGCTGAGGCCACGTCCCACATACAGCACCTAGAAGGATGTGCAACTATGATATACAACTGTCTACTGGGGCTTTGGGGGAAAATAAAATAAAATAAAATAAGTTCCTAGATGTATAAAGTTTGATGACCAAAAATGATTTTGCAGAAAACGACCGATATAAATCTTATTGTCAAAATGTCATGTTAATAAAATAGTATTATTTATTTTTTAAAATAAAAATATGACACCAAAGGTATTTTTATGCAGTTTGGCCCAATAAACAGTAACAAAATAAGATTATGTTATTATTCATGGATTATTATTGCCCGTATTATGTTTTATCAGTAATAAAATATTTGTAAAAGAAACACCTGTATATTTTAGTAGCTTTAATGGTACTTTTATTCCTCTCTTTTTAAGAGGAGGCAGTGCATTTTCATTTTACATTGCACTCCACAATTTATATAGCCAGCCCTCTCTAAGCCTTAGGATATATGTCATCTTTATTGAAGCTTGAAAGAGGACTTCTTAGGCAGAAGTTATTTACATTATGGAACTTTCTCATTCTCCTATTGTTTTCTGTGGGATTCCACAGGGTAAAACAATAGTGATAGGCAGAATTCAAACTCCAAAACCCTACCTTACTCTCATCCATATTATATGGCAGGTGAAAGTGGGATTGAATTTAAATAAAAGCGAAAGCAAGGTCTGGGATTTTTTTTTCTTTAAGGATTTGACAGGAAGATTTAGAGCACTGAAAAATATTGCATTTTTCTAAACTTAGATGTGAGGAAATTCACTGATGTATACTCTCTGCTCATGAATCCCAGTCATGACTTAAGAATTTATAACATGGCTTAGATGGAGATCGAGTTTTTGTTTATTTTTTAAGACTTTATTTTTTTACAGCAGTTTTAGGTTCACAGCAAAATTGAGTAGATCGTATAGAGATTTTCCATATACCCCCTGCCCCCACATGTGCATAGCGTCCCATATTATCAACATCCCCCAACAGAGTGGACACCTGTTACAGTTGATGAACCTACATTGACACATCATTTTTACCCGGAGTCCATAGTTTACATTACAGTTCATTCCTGGTGTTGTTCTATGGGTTTGGATAAATGTATAATGACATGTATGCGCCATTATAGTATCATACAGACAGAGTATTTCCACTGCCCTGAAAATCCTCTGTGCTCTGCGTATTCATGCCCCCACTCCCACCCTGGCAAACACTGATCTTTTACAGTCTCCTCAGTTTTACCTTTTCCAGAATGTCATATAGTTGGAATTAAACAGTGTGTAGCCTTTTCAGATTGGCTGCTTTCATTTAGTAATATACGTTTAAGATTTCTCCATGACATTTCATGGCTTGATAGTTCATGTCTGAGATGTAGTTTTAAATTCTAAATTTTCTTCCATTTATTAATTCAGTATAGATCAGGCATGCACTACATATACAAAGATGAACCAGTTATGGCTCCAACCTGGTAGAGTTCACGGTTCAGAAGGGAAGACAAGCGGGCAGACCGAGAATGAGAACGAGTAAGAAAGCGCTGTGGTGGAGGTAGGCACGCTGTCTTACAGAGGCAGGGAGGAGCATCCACTCACAACGAGCTATAGGAAGGGAGCTCAGAAATGACATGGGGACTGAAACCTGCAAGACTAGAAGATTGAAGAAGAGGGGAAAGTGTGCACTAAGGAGAGATTGCTGACTGGTACAAAGGCACAATTGTAGGAGAGGTCATGGTGTCTTCAGAGATTTAGAAGTAATAATTACATTGCTTAGAACACAGCGTTGAGGGAGAAAGTAGCACTATCTATAGGATAGTTGGGTGGAGATGTGCTCATCTTCTGGTTACTCCTTCTTACCTACCTCACCTGGAAACCTGGCTCCTAAATATGTTCCCTGACCCTGGGCTGCCCCCATGGCCTCTGGGACTTGTTTCTGCTTCAGGGAATCTCTGATTCTTGTTTAACAACTGATTCCGACCTACTGGCTATTTCAGGCCTCAAACACTGGTTCCTACCTGCTGACTTTGGATTTCCCTGAGGCTGACGATTTTCCTACTGTCTTGACCTAACATTGACCATGAAATTCATAAAGACAAAAGACTCTGTTTTGGCTAAGAAATGCATTAATCAAAGTTTACATGAGCATTTCTTGGTCATTTGGCTATTTTATTTCCTTGTTTTCAAATCTTAGGTGCACAAACCTGGAATAATTATAATTTCTCTTCATGACACACTCAGCATTGATCTGTCATGGTCCACTTTATTCATTTATTGAACTAAGTAAGCAAATCAGAGTAAAAATCATGACTGAATTGATTTTATTATGAAGAAACTGATCATTTGTATGAGACATCACAGACCAAAAATCAAGCACAATAATATTTTGTGTTACACCTTTGTCTTTTTTCAAAGAGAGTAGACACAGATATTTGGATGACGTCAAAGTAGATTATTGATATTATGACACTTTAACCTTGGCTACTAGCAAGCAAATCTCAAAAATAAAGACATTCTTCTATATAATCATATTACCATTTTTCACACCCACGAAAAACTCTTAATATTACTTAATAACCAGTCTAACTCAGATTTCCCTAATTTTCTCCCAATTGTCCTTTACAGGTTACACACACAAACACACACACACACGGGACTGAGCTCATCTGGGTGATTGAGTCTCGCTCAAGGTCACCCATGTGTGTGCCATAATTTGGTGTCTGGCACAGCTGTTGTCTGAAGGCATTCTGGTTTTCACCATAGCCTTAAGTGAGGTTTAGTTAGCGTGAGCTAGACTCTAGGGCTGGTCGTTTCCACTTTGAGTCTGTAGGATTCCAAAGTGGAGAGGGAGTTACGGGAGGACTTTCTCCTTTGATAATAGCATTATATACCACTTCAAATACCAGCTCCTGATTTCTGTAAGGTAAAAAATATCGGTATATATTTGATAAATTAAAAGTTTGTGTTTTCCAATTAGGAGACCTGAAAATAAACCAGAGTTATTTTAGTAAAAAAAAACAAAAAGAACAGGGGCCGGCCCTGTGGGTGGTGGTTGGGTGTATGCGCTCTCCTGCTGGCGGCCGGGGTTCCCATCCAGGCGCTCACCAGCTCACGGCTTGTCTGGCCATGCTGTGGCGGCGTTCCATATCAAGTGGAGGAGGATGGGCGTGGATGTTAGCTCAGGGCTGACCTTCCTCACAAAAAACAAAAACAAAAAGAACACACTGCAAAACCAAATTCAAGCAATTTACTGAATCTGTGAAATGAAGGAGTAAAAGATCAAAATCTTCAGTCTTCCTTTACAGCTGAAGGACAGTTTTACTCTGCTCCTGAGATGTCCATGTGCAAAATATTAAAAAGTGTGCATATCAGAGTCAAAGTTTTGACCATTGAAAGAGGGAATTCCTATCTAAAAGGAGAATATTCTCTGACTTGAATGAAGCTTGAAAAGAATGGAAAAATTGGAGACCTATGTCACTTACTCAGAAAGCGTGTCTACATTTATCCACTTAAAAATATATACCAGAGCTGAAGCATTAACCAAGGAATTTGGTGCTTGCCTAAGTTTCATTTTGGATCATTCCAGTCGAATTGTACCACTTCACGCGCTACCACTTGGGTCTTTGTGAACCACTACTTTTCTGCCACACTCCACTAACTTTGTTTTTCAAGGTTATGCACTTCTAAGAAGCCTAAACTGAGTCACTAATGAGCACAGAACCAAAAGCAGCATTGCCTGAATTCTTCCTGCAGAAAGGATGCATAGTGGTAAGAGATGGATTCAAGTCACCGGCGTAATTCCTCCGGCAGAGAGAAATCACTTCCCAGTTTAATTATGACAGTGATTACAAGCTTTAGATCACGGGACAGTTAGCCTTTATAAAATAGAGGTGCTATACATGCTGATCCTTTGTCTCTTTTCTTTCAGAAAAGCATGTGTTTTTTCTCAATCTCACAACTTCTCTCAAACCCATAAAGGGTGTGGCTGAAAGGTTGCATAATCCAGGTCTCTTTCTGAAAATGGCAGGATATCTCCTTCATTTTATATCAATTATGGCACCTCTAGACATTTCTAAGTTTCTTTCAAATGATTGAATCATTACCTTAGGTTGGACTGCACGCACAAGATTTCTGCTCATCATTGGAGATGTCCGGAGGAGCAGTGACGTATTGTGCTGAAGGGGAGTCATCGATCACCCGGTGTTCTAAATCAGCTCCTGTGTCAGGCAAGGAAGTTAAGAGGAAAGTAATTGAATGATAACATATACCTATCAATTCTGGAATTTTCAGCCCACTGTCTTAAAAGAAAACAAAACAAACAAACAAACAAACAAAAAACTAGGCTTATCTTTCTGGTAATAGAATTTGTTAACTTTTGTTTATAAATATTTCTTTAGCAAGTGAATTTGGGCTATGCATTTTGCCCTTAGGCATTTCTAAAATGATGGTGAGAAGGGAAAAATATGAATGAATTATTTGGAGTTATTCTCTGAATCAGTTAATTATGCATGAGACAGAAGATAGGAAACCCTGATCTGTATACGCCATAGGGAGAATGCACTGTAGCATCCCGTTCAAGTGGCTGTGAGATAATTCATCGTGAAGATGCTAATGGGCAGAGGAATGATTCTCCGAAAATTTTTCAAGACTATTTGCTGCCAGGCATAGTAATTAATTGGCTTTGCTGACGTCACTGGAGTAATTTTTATCTTCTACTCCTGAAGCTTATTGCAGAATTTCCAGAATTTGAGGACAGTGTGACAAAACATTTCTTCAATAACCCTATCTCCCAGTCACGGCCTCATCAGTGCCGTAATTCCTCATGATCAGAAAATTTGGTATCAGTTGCCCTTGCAAGTCAAGTGAGATTATTTATACACGGCAGCGGGTACTTGGAACCCATACGTCAGAACGATAAGCTGTGGCAGTGGGGTGACAGATTATTTTAAATTGTTACCATCACAGTAATAGATCAATAAAAACCTCACTTAAAACAGAAATACAAATAAAAATAATTTTAATAACAATATCTAATGGAAATTGGGAATTGTAAAGCAGAACACAGATATAGATATTCTGCTATTTCTCGTGACTCCAAACCCAAAGGGATTTTATTCTATTGTTCAAATTCAGTAGAATGAAGTGGCCTTCAGCTATGGTGACCGATGTCTGTCAGGTCAAGATGTTTTTCTTTTTCTTTTTAATAGCTATCATATTATTATTAAAAATCATTTCAAAAATGCTCACCTCTGTGCACTTATCAAATTAGAAAACTGTTTGCATATCTAGTTTGGTGATTCAAAGAAAGATATACTCATGACCTATGATCACAGGAGGTATGCTTTTAATTACTTTATCTTTGTTCTGGCAGATTGTTATAAGGCGTGTTTCATCAACCAGGCCTGAGTTTGATAAGTGAACCACTGTTAAAAAGCTTCAGAAAGCAGTAGATGCAAACTGAACCACACGAGCTAGTGGAGATGTGTGCCTGTCACAGGGCTGTTCTCCCTGACCGTATCCTGTTGCTGTGGCTTTTGTATTACTTAGAATGTCCCTGGGACTTCCATATGGGGAATGAAAAAGGCTTAGCTCTCCTGTGATCTATCTGTTGTGATTGTTTAGTCATTTTGGGGAGGTGGGGGCCGCAGCAGCCATTCCTCTGCTTAATAAGTTGATTTTCTTTGGGAAGAAATTCCTGCTGATTCTCATGTAATCTAGTGTTATTGGGGAGAGTGCCTCTCACTGCCGAAACCTATATCCACTTACTGCCCTGACAGAGAAAGAGGGTCGCCTCCTGACCTAGTCTTTCCCAGATGTGCCCCATTTATGGATTTTAATCATGAATGGAAAGATATAAAATAGAAGAGATGTTTCTTTTCAGCTATGGCATCACAGCCACTCTACTCCTCTATGACGTTAGAAACTACAGAGTTCCCACCTCACATCTCAGGAATGTAATCGTTGTCGTCAAGTCAAGAGTGACTAGAAAGAATCTAGCTCACATGAATGATAGAATATGAAAAATTTTGGAAATTAAATGTTTTAAACAGACATAGTGAATTTTTTTTAAATCTCTCAACAATATATATTGCATAGCTTTTTCAGCTAGTAAGAATGTTCCAGACTCTCTATCTTTTTATTTGAGCCTTTATTATAATTTGCTTATAACAGATAGAAGACCAAACACTACAAGAAGCCTTATTTCATCAATGGCTTCCATAATACGACGTCATCACCCTACTCCCATTGCCTAAACAAAAAAATCCCTACCCCTCCTTCAGGACGCTTCTAGACAGGTCAGACATCACTTTCCTCACCCTCAACTATTGTACAATTATTTTTTGAAGAGAAAATCTTAATCATGTTATCTAAATAGTTAAAGGCCACAAAGTTGAATTACTAAATTAAGTTAGTTACTATTTTTAACATAGCAATAGGAGTTGTGAAAACCTGAAAGGAATCAGAGAAATGGGCTAAGAGATTACCCAGAGGAAGAGATTAGCTTTAAAACGTCAGATGATCACTGTAGATGGAGTGACCTAGAGTTAGACTATGCTTGATCGAAAAACAGGGAAAGAAGATTTTGTAGAATAAAATACCCAGAGAGAAGGTTGAGGTAGAGTCACACTCTGGGAGTAGGGACTAAGGCTGAGGAGAGATACAGATTAGCTGGGGAACATGATGTAGATTTACACAGACAGCAACAAGGCATGAAATGGGGCAGAAGAGTCTTTTATCTCTGTCCTCTGGAAATTAAACACATGGATATTTCCAACTTTATTGAGATGAAATTAATATACAATAAATGCATCCCTTTTAAGTGTGTGATAACTTTTGACAAATGTATACAGTCATACAATCATCACAGTCAAGAAACAGAATATCTCTATCACCCCAGCGTGTTTCTATGAGCTCTGTCCTCCTTAGTATCTGCACTTCCAGTCCTAGGCAACCACTGGTTTTCCAACGTTGCTGTAGATTGTATTTGTCCTTTCTAGTGTTTTGTGTCCATGGAATCATATTCTATGTTCTCCATATGTCTGGCTTATTTTACTCAGCATGATATTTTTGAGATTCATCCATGTTTCTGTGTGTAGCAGTAAATGTTCCTATTGATTTCTGAGGAGAATTTCATTGTATTTATATGCCCCAATTTGTTTATCCTTCACCAGTTGGCATACATTTAAGTTGTTTCCAGTTTTGGAGAATTACGAAGGCAGCCACTCTAAACAGGTGCAATTCTCTGAGTTGACAAATATTTTCATTGCCTGGACTAAAATATTTAATTCTTCTGGGCTAAAAATCCAATAGTACAATTTATGGATTGTATGGTAAGTATATGGTTAAATTTTTAAGAAATTTCCAAGCTTTTTTCCAAACTAGTTCTGCCATTGAATATTCTCAGCAGCAATGTATATACATTCCAATTGGTTCATATCATTGCCAACACGTGATATTGTCATTCTCCTAAATGTTATCTATTTTGATAAATGTGTAGAGGTATCACATTGTGGTTTTAATTTGGATTTTCCTGAACACTAATGATTTGCACATCTTTTCATATGCTTATTGGCTGTTGATATGCCTTCTTGTATGAAGTGTATGTGCAAATACGTTGACTGTTTTGAGTGGGTATTTTTTGCTGTTATTGTGTTGAGAGAAGTCTTTGTACATTTTAGCAAAATACTTTAATTAAGTATACACTTGTTAAAACTTCTCCCATTGTTGGCTCGCCTTTTAATTTTCTTAATCTTATCTTTTGAAGGGCAGGAGTTTTCAAATTAGATGAAATTGAGTTTATCACTTTTAAATTTATGGTTTGTGCTTTTTGGGTCCTAGCTAAGAAATAGGTTCTTACACCAGGGATGCAAAAATTTTCTTATACATTTTGTCTAAAAGTTTATTGTTTTAGGGGCCGGCCCGGTGGCATAGTGGTTAAGTTCATGCACTCTGCTCCGGCGGCCCAGGGTTTGCAGGTTCTGATCTCGCATGTGGACCTACACACTGCTTACCAAGCCATGCTGTGGCAGGTGTCCCACATATAAAGTAGAGGAAGATGGGCACAGATGTTAGCCCAGGGCCAATCTTCCTCAACAAAAAGAGGAGGATTGGCAACGGATGTTAGTCCAGGGCTAGTCTTCCACAACAAAAAAACAAACGGAAAAAAATGGTTTCACATTTAGATCAATCATATATTTAGAGTTAAATTTTGTGTATGGTGCAAGGCAAAGTTCAAGGTTATTTAAAAATATTTTGACACGTGGATATATAAATGCTCCAATAAAATTTTTTTAGGAGATTCTCTCTTCTGCATTTGATTTGTCTGCATTTTGAAAGATCAACTGAATACTGAGATATGGAACCTATATTTTGTCCTATTGGTCTATGTGTCTGTTCTTACGCCTATACTACACTGTCATGATTTCTTTAACTTTATTGTAATTCTTGCATTCAGGTAGTATGTTTACTCAACGTTTATTCTTCTTTTAAAAAAATCAATATTCTTGGTGCTTTGCACGTCCATAAAATAGTTAGAATCATCTTGTTAATTTCTACAGAAATACCTAGGATTTTGATAGGGATTTCATTGAGTCTATAGATTTTGGGAAGAATTAACAGTTTTATTGAATCTCTCAATCAATACACATAGTATATCTCTCCATCTATTTAGCTATTCTTTAATTTTCTCAGCAGTGTTTTATAGTTTTCAATGTGTAGATCTTGTACATATTTTGTTACACTTATGCATTTGATGCTAATATAAATGATATTTTAAAAAGATACTAGATGTTGCTAGTACATAGACATAGATTTAATTTCTATATCATTATCTTCTATTTCATAAACATATTGAACTCAATTACTAGTTCTAGCAGCATTTTTGTACCTCCTGTAGCATTTTCTACATATATGATTATGTCTTCTGTGTGTGAATGCAGTGTTATTTCTTCATTTCAATACGTACACCTGAGATAGACAACTTCTAAAATTGCTCCTGGTAATCCCTGCTTGTGACATTCATCCTCCTGTGTGATCCCCTCTCTTTGAGAATGGGCTAGACCTAGTGACTCAGTTCTAATGACTAGAATGTGGCAAAAGTGATGGGGTATCACTTCTGATACTAAGTTACCAAAGGCAGTGGCTTCTGTCTTGCGCACCCTCTCCCTCTCCCATTGGCTCCCTTTCCTGAAATAAGTAGCCTTATGGAGAGATGTCAGCTTGTAAGGAGCTGAGAGAGGCTTTTGCCCAACAGCCAGCAAGGAAAAGAGTCTGTCAGTGCAATAGTCTGCAAGGAACTGAATCCTGCCAACGAGCACATAGGACTGGAAGAGAATCTTTCCCGTCAGAACTTGAGCTGACTGAAGCCCCAGCCAGCACTTTGAGAGCAGAGTTGTGAAGGACCAGAGCAGGAGGCTACATCTCCTAGAACAGCTTCTTAAAAAGACAGACTACAATTCTCTTGTACATAGTGCAATCAACAAAGATGTAGGTTGTAAAGTAAAATAGATTGTCACGTTTACAGAAAATATAAATCAAAAGAGTAGCAAAACAAGCATGAGACATATGGAAATAAAGAGAGAAAGGATTCTGGCATATGAGCAATTAAGGGAACACCTGTGTTGCTAATAAAATTGTACACTAGTCCTTTAAATATCCCCAGTTGTTTCCCAGTCGCCAGAGATCACAGAGCTGGTAAGCGGCAGCCCCGGGGGCGTCCAGGCCGGTCTGAAGGACACGCATTTTCCACGACACCAAGTCTGACTCAACTGCTCGCTCCAGTTAAGCTTTATCTAACAAATGACCGCAGACAAGTGCTTGACCTCACTGAGGGTCCGCTTTCCTGTGTATGACCTCGGGTTCAGAACCCTTCTCCATTCTTATCAATAAAATTGCTGTGAGAATAAAAACCAACAGAGATGAGGCATTTGCAAGTATTTAGAAAATTCTAAAGGAATCTGAAAATATAAAGATTCCTTATAGTGCGTTTAAAATATTTTACTTGAAATATAAAATGTTTGTTATTGTCACCATTCTAGTAATTCTACCCTGGAGGAAGTAGGTAACCAAAGCAACAAAAGTTTGTTTGGAAAAAAGTTGGCTTATTGTTTGTTAAAACCTGTCACCAAAGTTTATAAACTGCTAAAAGACCATATATTTTCTTGAATGGTCTCTTTTATTACATAGAGAAGAATAAACAGAAGCCAGTCTAGGTGGTAAGTGATATAAATGTGTGGGTTTCAGAGCCTCCTCCTCCAGGGTGTACCCTGCTCCTCGCTAACACAGGGTGCGTGGTGAGAACCTGCCACTTCTCAGTGCTGCTTCTTATAATGCCGTGTGGATCCCCACTTTTATGAATTGGCTTTTCCTTGAGAAAGGACTACTTAAAATCTTGAACTACTTTTTCAGTGTACAGAATGAAACTAAACTGGAAACTCATTTCTTCTCTAAAGAGAAAATGAATATATTCAAGAGTAAGAGTATACACTTTCTGATAATTTCTTAATACTTTGGTCCCCTAATTAAAAATAAATCAATGCTAGGAGTATATCCATAGTGTTAAATTAAATTTAACTCTGTTTACTTACTCACACTTTTATTCATTACAATCTCTAAAGAAGGAGAATTTATCAACATATTTGGCCAATATTTAATAATATAATATTTTAGGGTGAGAGTTGGACAATGTCTTCCTTGCCAACCTGGGTCTCCTGCAGACTGCCTGACACTGCACCTTGGCATCAGGGCGTCAATGTGAGAGCCACATTGATGGGCTCTAGGTCACTGCAGGGGTTTAAAACTCCAAAAATTCCTTCAAATGTGTTTGGAAGTAAGTTTATCCTGTGGGATGGGCCCTTTGCTGGGCAATCTATTTTCAGGTTTTCAAAACCCTTAATGACTCACAGCTCCTGTGTCTAGAAATGAGGATAAATTCTAAAGACTTCTTTCTCCGGAATAAATCTCATCTCTGTCTTGTGCCTTACTCTGATCTTGAGCATTGTTGAAGAATATATTTTAACTCCCTTGCTCTAGAGTTGTGTCTACTCTGATGTGAGGGACAAAAACTACAACCAGAGAAGTACACTTATTGTGAAGAAACAAAGCTCAGAGCTTATAACTCAGCAAACAATGTTGATGCCCTCCAGGTGTCTGTCCTCGGCATTCTCTATTTATCCGTGATTAAAAATACCTGTCCAGATCCCATACTGTGACAGACCCTGTACTGCAATGAACAAGACAGCTATATCCCTGCCACCCTCCAGCCAACAGTCTCCCGGGTATGTGGGTATTGCAGGAGCGCTATAAAAGAAAGGAGAGCCGAGTGCTGGTGAGCACAGAATGAGGACCTGACCTCGTGTGGCAGACGTGGAGGGTACTCTCCCTGCCGACGTGATAAGCTGAGACCTGTCCGGGTTGGAGGTGGGTTCGGGACAGTGTTGCAGGCGGAAAATGGGGCGTGCAGACTGTGGGGAGAGTGCACCAGCGAGAACCTGCAGTCCTAGGCATTCCGTCCCGAGCCCCTGGGAACCCGGCTGGGGCTCTGTCAGTGGGTCCGGGACGTCTGCAGATGAGGTCGGCTCTAAGCATCTTCAGCAGCTCGCTAGCAGAAACACGCTGCTCCCTGCATTTAACGTGGAAGCCCGCTCAGTTAGACGGCTGGCATGGGGGAAACTCCTAACGTGTGCTGACGGAACGGGGTGTTTTGATTGCTTGTTTCCTTTCTTGTTAACTCTTGAAGAACACTATCAATCATAGAAAAAGCTTAAATGAACCACTCGTACTTGGTGCTGAATTTTGAAAAAGCAAATGAATATAATGAGACAATTAACATAAGAAAAGCAGATAGTGAATCACCCTCGTGATTGATCAAAGAAATGCGTATTACAACTTCCCAGCACCAGTTTTACTCTCACAAAATAACCCTAATTGTAACTATAACACCCTTTGGACCATCATTACATTGATGTTGGCATGGTAAATTGGTGTATTGTTTTCAAAAGGTAAGGAGGTAACATGTAACAACAGATACTTTTATATACTCTATTCTAGAAAGCTAATTCCAGGAATTTCGTCTATGAGTAGAACTCAGCAGAAGCCCCAAAACTTAACACAGAGAGGGGCTGGCCTCCTGGCCTAGTGGTTAAGTTAGGCGCACTCCACTTCCATGGCTCGGGGTTTGGTTCCTGGGCACGGACCTACACCACTTGTTGGTTGCCATGCTGTGGTGGCGACCGGCATACAAAATAGAGGAAGAGAGACAACAGATGTTAGCTCAGGGGGAATCTTCCGCAGGGGGAAAAAAAATCTTAACACAGACAAATGCTTATAGATGCATTCTCTGTGATTAAAATTAAAAACTACTAGAAATAACTAAATTGTACATTATGAAAATGATGCATTTAGATAAGCAGCCCTTAAATAGCCATTAAATGTTTATTATGAAGTCAAAGCAGAACAATGAGAGGAGGTGTGGGCTTTTTACATGTTATCTATGATCATAAATAAATTTATAATAATACAATGATTTTATTTACATAAATGTATGTACACACGTATAAACATGTCTCATCTTACCCTTCTGAATATAGAGATAAAATTGTATCTAATTTCTAGGTTAATTGTGAGGATTAAATATGATAATACACATATAGTATGCATATAAATAAATTACATTGTAAAGTTATGAGGAGAAGGTGTCTATAATTAAAAAATTTCTTTCTAAGTGGGTTTTAGGGTCAATAAAAATAAGAGGTCAAAATAACAATTTATATTCCCAGCCCTGTATTTTTTGTTGATATAAAAGGTGTGGCTTTGGTTCATGGAGTTACAAAGCAGAGATACAGTCATATCAAGGATAATGTCATACATTTCATAACGATCAGGGGAAACCACTTCTGCTATCCTCTAATCTCAATTCCAGAAAGTACAGGAGTGACGTGGCATAAAGCATGCTGAGTCTCCACATTTCATTAGTATTTTTCTATGCAACACAGTCTCACAATTTATAAAATGAATGTATCTCTGCTCAGCAATTCCAGAAAATGTGAAACTGCCCATTTTCCATTTCAAATGGAATTTGTATTTATTGTGTTTATCTAAATATCCCATTTTTGTCTGAATAAAAATGATTTGAAACAGCTTACAAGGGTAAATTTAATAGTACAAACAGGGCAATTGGGGATGAAATTGGAAAAGAAACCCTAGAAAGTGATCTGGGAGTTCAGAAGGAGCTGCCAGGACTCTCTTCACGGAGAGGCTGATGGTTAGAGCTGGGGTACATTGTTCTCACTCCCTGACTAACAAATAAGGTTAATTATGAGGATTAAATATGATAATACACATATAGTATGCATATAAATAAATTACATTGTAAAGTTATGAGGAGAAGGTGTCTATAATTAAAAAATTTCTTTCTAAGTGGGTTTTAGGGTCAATAAAAATAAGAGGTCAAGATAACAATTTATATTCCCAGCCCTGTATTTTTTGTTGGTGTAAAAGGTGTGGCTTTGGTTCGTGGAGTTACAAAGCAGAGATACAGTCATATCAAGGATAATGTCATACATTTCATAACGATCAGGGGAAACCACTTCTGCTATCCTCTAATCTCAATTCCAGAAAGTACAGGAGTGACGTGGCATAAAGCATGCTGAGTCTCCACATTTCATTAGTATTTTTCTATGCAACACAGTCTCACAATTTATAAAATGAATGTATCTCTGCTCAGCAATTCCAGAAAATGTGAAACTGCCCATTTTCCATTTCAAATGGAATTTGTATTTATTGTGTTTATCTAAATATCCCATTTTTGTCTGAATAAAAATGATTTGAAACAGCTTACAAGGGTAAATTTAATAGTACAAACAGGGCAATTGGGGATGAAATTGGAAAGGAAACCCTAGAAAGTGATCTGGGAGTTCAGAAGGAGCTGCCAGGACTCTCTTCACGGAGAGGCTGATGGTTAGAGCTGGGGTACATTGTTCTCACTCCCTGACTAACAAATATGGTTTAACTAAGGCAATTTTGGATATATGAAAACAGAAAATTGATCAAGTCAGGGGTAGGGGTGTGGCATGGAGTCTCAAAGAGACACAGACTCCTTTCCCATGCACTAGCTGGTGTAAAATTCTTACCCTTCTTATATGGCATTGATGACTGGGAATAATCACAATAACAATGTATTTAGCACTTTGTGACAACTTAGTGCTGCTGCATACAGTTGAGCAGGTTGTGTACTGTACAACACTGGCCCCTTATTCATATTGTAGTCAAGTTCATATATTGAATTTATTTATTTATTTATTTATTTTTTGCTGAGGAGGATTCGCCCTGAGCTAACATCTGTTCCAATCTTCCTCTACTTTGTATGTGGGTTGCCACCACAGCATGCTGAAGAGTGTTGTAGGTCTGTACCCAGGATCCGAACCAGCGAATCTGGGCCACCGAAGCAGAGAGCATGCTGAACTTAACCACTATGCCACAGGGCTGGCCTCTGAATTTATTTTTTTAATGGCAGTAAGATGTCTTGAGGAAGGCAATCTATTTTAACTAGCACAAAGATACCGCATGAGTAAATCACGGCGCTGAACTGTTCTCAAAAGATGAAATACACTATCTATTTTATTCTTATAGAAACCCATTATAATGGAATGTAGCTTCATTTTATAGGTGAAGAAATTGAGCCTAAGAGAGACTGAAACTTGTTCAAGGTCATAGAGCTAGTCATTGACAGATCTGGGACTTGACTCCAAATTACTCTAAAGCCTGTATGTTTTAAAAATATTTTTATTATGGAAATTTCCAAACTTATTCAATGTAAAAACAAACTGTATTGAATCTTCGTGTACCCATCACCCAGCTTCAACAACTTTTAATGGTCTTGTGATCATGCTCCATTTATGCTTCTATCCAGCATTTTTCATCTAATTTATATTTCCCAGGCTCCTAATGTTATGCTTAAAACAATCTAATTACAATATGTAATTGAATTGTAAGCTGCCTCTAGTATTCTATTTATGAAAGAGAAACACATGAACGCACACGAATTGGTTAGAAGAGAAATGAACCAAGATTGATCTCCTTGACTATTTATTTTGAAAGTAAGGAAGATAAAAAACATCAAACTCAAGAAAATAAGATATATAAGATAAGGTATATAGAGATAAGATATATAGAGATATATAAGATAAGACACATATAGAGATATAGATATTTAAGATATATATAGATAAGATATAGATATTATGTCTTATTTTTTTGAGTTTGATATTGGTTTTTGTCTTCTTTACTTTTATAATAAATAGTCAAGGAGATCAATCTTGGCTCATTTCTCTTCTAACCAATTCATGTGTGTCTTCATGGAAAGTGATAAAAGTATGGAGATTTTGAAAGACTTACCTAAACTTCTGGCAAATAAGTTCTAACCATATGAGATTTTTAGCAGCTATATCGTCAGAGTTGATTTAATCTCAAAGAAAAATCACAGATCCACACACGTTCAAGATGGGAATAACCTCTGAGGTCACTCAGTCAATTCTTTGTCTCTTAGAAGACTGCGCTCGCTTTGCTCTACAGTATATTCGTTCACCCATCTGATTTTAAATGTCAGACAATATAAATCAACAGGCTTATTAGACAACATAAAGGACAATCTTAAAATTGTCCAAATTGTCTGCTAATCGTATGTTAACTACAGAGAAGTCAGAGAGATGGTGCCCTTGGAGACGTACAGTTGTCTTCACAGATAGGAGGTAATATATCATGTATGATAACAAAAACATTGGATTGAGAATATTCAGTAAGTCAAAAAAGGTCTAATTATGGCAAATGGAATCCAGAGTGATATAGAAATGCTAGAAATGTACATATATATTTATGTCCATAGATATTCATATATAAATATTTCTGTGCCTCTTCCCCAAATTTTAATGGTTTTTTGTTTGTCTTTTTTTGTTCTGACAAGACTGTAATGCCTACTTATGCCAATGACTTTCTCAAAATTAGTGGATCCATCTACTTTTATTTTCTAGGAAACTCTCTTTGATCCGCTGTGCATAGTATTCAACAACAGATTCAAAGGAGGATGAGTTGTGAGGGTTTATGGGGCCCTTTCTCTGAGATACCCTGTGTGCCCCACACCCTCCGCCACTTCAGCCTCCCCCTGCTCCAGACTCTCATGTGGACTCGGATCAGCCGCTGTGGTCTGCTTCCCCGCCCTGCGCTGTGGCTCAGACAGCACTTTCAGGCGGACAGCCAGGGATGATCACAGGGGCTCGCTTCATTCTTTTTTCCTTCTCTTAGGAGATCACAGCCCTGAAATTCTTATTTTCCAATGTTTCAGAAAAAATTTCATAGATTTGTTTCCCAGTTGTCTTGTCATTCAGAGGAGGAAGCTAAAAGAGGTGCCAGGTACCCCATTACGGCTGCAGGCTTGAATGTTCTCTACAAGTTGTAGCTGTTGGAGTTTTTATTTATTTGTTAATTTATATCTTATGTGGACTGATTTAAATGTACTTCCTAAACTCTGTCTCCCAGAATCCCTTAGGTAGAATTAAAATTGGACTTTATTCCCTTTTTCCCTCATAGTGCTTCTTTGTATTCAAATTTTAAATTGTGCTGTATTTTATTTAATTATGTATCAGTTTCCCCAACACAAGTTCTGGTATTTGCTGGAAGCAAGGAGAGAGTGTTGTGGAGAGGTTTCTAATCTTGAAAGCAGGGCTACAAAGGGAACAGTGCATCTATTTGCACGGCATCTTCCTTGAGATTACATTTTAAAATCAGCCACAGAATCTGCTGGGACAGTCAGAGCTGACTAATCATTGAGTTCAGAAGGCCACAGGCTGTTAAAGTCACTGTCAGGTTCTGGGCCATTTTAGAGTATCCTCATAAATATAATGAATAAAACTCACATCATAGCTATATCTTGTTAATAACATTACCAAGAGACCAGTGTCTGATATTCCCAAGCATAGGGAAAAATGAAGCTTAATTTGATAAGGTAGCAAATGCTGTTTGACCACTCTATATAATGAAGCATTTTCTCTATTTTTGAAAAATAGCATATACTGTGCAACATTGTGTACAGATTATATAAAAAAATCCTTTTTTTTTAGCTCTGAGCTAACATCCGTTGCCAATCCTCTTTTTGCTGAGGAAGATTGGGCCTGGGCTAGCATCCATGCCCATCTTTCTCTACTTTATACGGGGGACGCCACCACAGCATGGTTTGATAAGCGGTGTGTACGCTTGCGCCCAGAATCCTAACCTGGGAAATCTGAGCCGCCAAAGCAGTGTGTGCAAACTTAACCACTAGGCTGCCAGGCTGGCCCCTAAAAAATTCTTTTTTTAATATTAGAGACATCTCTAGTGCAAGCTACTAGAGTGTATTAGTCATCCTTCAATCATAAATTCATCTCCCCTCCACAACTATTTCATCCTCTCCTCTACACTTGTACAAAGTGGGTATTTAATAACAGTACCATTAATTGGTTTAAAAGTCTATGAAATTAAACTTCAACTATTTAAACTATCATCCTGTCTATTCTGGAAGTAGTTATATATCTAAAATCATAATAAAATAACTATACTTTCATTGTATAAGGGGAGAGTGATTAAAATGTTTTCAAAGCTCATATTCAAATCTTTGATGATCTCACGAATATTATGAATTCTTTGCTGGAGAAAACACTCACATAAACTCACACATCATTTGCCTGTGATTTCAGGGAATTCCCTATTTACTCATGTGGGAAGTGACACATTCCATTTACTAAAAGATAGCACAGGCCATGTTGATATTTGCTAAATAGAAGGAATCTAAGACACACATAACACTTTTGTCCTTATTAGAATATTTGTCTGGGTAATTGGAGATGTATTTGTCTTATTCTGTTATTGAGAGAGCAATAAATACAGTTTTAAGATAATAAAAAATAATAGTAACTATGAGGGTATGGTAACATTTCCTCTCATTTATTTAATCCATTTAATAAATATTTAGTACAGTTCTATTGCCTGCTGGACACTGCAGAAAGCTTTAGGGATACTGCCATGAACAAAGCAACCTTGGTTTTGCTGTTATGATTCTTGAATTCTAGTTTGGGGAGATAAATAATGAACAAGTGAGCAAATAAAGATCTATGCATTTTTTACTACAAGGAATGTAAATGAAATATCACATTGGCATAAGAAATGTCTTTGGGGACCTGAAGGATGAGAACGTGGCCAGTAAATCATGTATCAGAAGAACATTCCAGGCGGAGGCAACAGAACCCAAAGGACCTGAGGTTAGGTCGAGTCTGACACTTTGAGTAACATGGTGGGTGAGCATGGGAGCTCTCCACATGGTTAGAAATTAGATTAGAGATGGAGGCAGGAGGCAGGTCACAGAGCAGCATGTGCCATGATAAAAGGTTTTCTGTATTCAGAATCAAACAAGGAAACTAAAAGAATGGACCCTTTAGCAATGGAAGCTGAATCTACAAATTCCCACTTAAGAAATAAGGGATGATGAATTCCTTATGAACTCGAGTTTGGAGAGAACAAAGGTAAGTATATGTGGACCAGACACAGGGAGTGAAGGCACGGCAGAGGCGAGGCCCTGTGACGCAGAGAATGACATGATACCCAGACCCCTCGGTCCACGCCTTTCCAGTCAGACAGGCAGAAAGAAAACCAGGAGGAAGAGTTGTCATGGAAACGAAAACAACGTGTTTGAAACCAAGAAAATCTTACAAAATAAATAAATAAAAGCAGCCATGATTTCTAATGTAGAAGATGAAATAGGAATTTGAGGATACACATGGACCGTTTGCATTAGAGCCAGAAAATGAACCACTGCCACATTCAGCAAGCTGAAAGTTTCCACGGCTTATTACAATACCGGGACAAGAACTCATAAGTACGCTAAAACTAAATACGCCCCCTGGCGTGTGATCAAAGGGAAGACAAAAGAGAGAATCTACTATTTATTGATCACATACTCTGTGCTAAGCATTTTGCACAACACAGTGATTAAGAGCACAGAAGCAATGGCCAGATTGTCTGTGTTCAAATCTCAGCTTTACCATTGATAAATGGTAAAATATGGTAAAATGGAAAAAATAAATCTCTGTGATCTTGGGCATTTTATTTACTTTCTCTGTGCCTCACTTTACTCGCCTTGGGATAATAGTAGTATCCACTGCATCAGATTGTTGTGAGTTTTAAATGTGCTTAGAATAGTGCCCGGCATACTGTAAGTACTCTGTAAGTAGTATTATGACTATTATTGCTATTATTACATAATGTTATCATGTCCATTTCAATAATGAGGATAAGGTGGTTCAGGAAAGTTAAGGTGACCTTCTGTAGACTGCCCAGTGTGTGTCTGGTAGATGTCAAGAATTAAATTCGAGTCTTCTAGTTCCACAGCTTGTGGTTTTCCCATGATCTCTTGCTGCTGATGCAAGAAGGAGAGTTTTTCTTCAGGCTTCACTGATGCAACATGTGGATGCAGCATGGAGACGAAATGAAATTTTCATTCAAGTAAAACTGCCAGATTGCTTCAGAAGCAATTCCGTATACACCAAGTCGATTCATATTGCCAAGGACAACCACGTGCACAGTTCTGTCTTAGGACCTGGGCGGGACAGGTACAAACAGATAATCCAAGTTTGATCCTTATAGATTAAATTTCAGAGCAAACTTATGATGCACAAGGATGGTGAACAGAGCTGCTCTCTTCCGGAAGACTTACTGTATTGCATTTTCTGCACTCTAGAGTATGTCCCACGTCCTTCAGAGTTCAGACAATGGATTTGCGGCACCTAAAGAGTGGATGTGGGTCTCAGGCCTGGGACAGACTCATGGTGACCAAGATCTGGACACATAAGCAGGTCGATCCCAACCCTCCAGGGAAACTCTTTGAAACATTAAATGCACCAAACTGCTCCTTAGCAATGGTAAGAGGGAGGCAATGCAATTATTACATTATCTACATTATCACCAAGAACACCCACTTCTAACTGGAGGAAGATATTTTCAAGTTTTAGTGAAAGAATTTCTATAACTACATATGGTCCTTATATTTTGGCCTTGTATTTATACTGCTGTATCAGGAGATTGTGAGAAAAATTTCTTTACAAGAATATTGGGAGATCACTTTTATGAGTTCCTTTAAAAAACTCAACATGCTCTGCTAATCTAAGAAATTATTACAAGATAGCTGAAGAGACTCCACCCTTATGAAGAATTTAACCTTGAACCAAATAACAAGCTCTGAAATGAGGGCTGTTAGAAATCACATTCCTCTAAATGACATTTGACTGGGAATTTAGTACAAAAGGAATTCACCACACAAAACCATCTAAGAGCAATTAATTTTGCACTAAATGTTAATGACCCCGTTTGTTCAATGTACAAACCATTTTGAAAATCTATAATGGTTTCAAAATCAAGGGCCTAATATTCAACTGTCAGGACAGCAAAAAGCACCAGAGATAGAATCAAATCTGTGCTTCACCAGTCATCATTAACACACACACAAACACACATGCACACATGCACACCAACACGTTTATACATATAAAACTTATTTTTATAACCACACAGATTGAACAGAATTATTGAAACCTGAATCACTTCACCTTGTGGGGAGGGGTGGTAGAGAGAACAAATAACGTGCTAGTAGGTTTTAAGCAACTGCCTTTAACCAGGGTCTCCACTAGGCACGATGTGTTTAAATATATTACCTCATTTATCACATGTTGCAAATATGATAGTTTCCGTGAAGAGAGATAGCACATCAATTTTTTCTGAGATAAGATGTGGAAAATGACTTTAAATTATTTGCATTTGGTGCAGTGGCATGATAATTTAAGATCAGGACATGAAATAGTGGGCTTTAATCCCTAAATCCTGAAATGTTTTATCCTGACACTGCAGTTCTAATAACGGCCAGATAGAAAAGAAAATTCATGGAGCATTCAAACATCAAAGAATCCTAAAATGCTCTTTCAGTGTTTTTATACAAATCACTACTTGTAGCACTATAAACATGGTTTTAATAGGTTATTTAAAATAAATTTATTTTTCCAAATAATTGACTTATCTCATTGGAACTTGTTTAGTGAGAGAGACAAGAAAGAATGAGCTGTTATTTAAAACTTTTCCAGCTACTGCTTTTATGTATTTCTATTCTGCATAGATTTAGCTAATACAATTGCTTCCTTCTGTTTTGAGGATGTAATTTGGTAGCTCTCAATTCTTTGGAAATAAAATGCTTTCCTAAACCAAGATATGGGCTGAAAAACACAAATGCTCTGTTCAGGTTACCTGATATCAAGATTAAAATCACTATGAAAATGACATTTTAGTTATTTTCTGATATAGTGGAGAGTTCAAATACACTATGGCCTGTGACTGAACTGTGGAGAGATAAATGGCTCCCTTCCCAGTCACTCCCACCAGTTGTTCCTTTGGTTCTTCCGGCTTCTGATAGGCAGAGTTATCTGCAGTGATGGATTTTAGTGGTCTAATGAAGCTTTTTGTTTAATGTACTACTGGAGGCTTTTTAACCAACGGGATCGGAATGAAAAGTGACTCGGTTCAGAAAAACATGACAGTTAAAGCAGAGAATCATTAAAAATCATACATTTGTATATACACATACAATGCCTGTTTCTTTTTCACTTAAATCATGTAGTTGAGCATTCAGTTGGCATCCACATCACAGCTCTTTATCACCTTTCTTACACAACCACAACCAAAATGCTTTCTGATACCATTTCACTGAAGCAAAACTTAAAGACACTTAAGAAACAATCCAGATGTAAAATATGTCTAGATTATTATAATTGCTCTCAGACTTCCATGATAAAAAATCAATTATTTTAGCGAGTAGCTTTTACTAATCTTTCCACACATTCATAGAAAAGTCAACCTTATTTAATTATATTTACCTGTATATTCATTTAATTTAATTTAATTGTGCAATTACCATAACAAGCAGAAAGTACATAACTGTCTTTGGGAGCAGGCCCACAATGGCTGGGTGCAGATGCTCCCCAACACGCTAGAGAGCAGCCTGATAACCTTAAAAGTTCAGTGTGTTGTGGACTTTGGTCACTGCGGTTTAGAGAAGAGACAGAGTTAGTTCACCAGTTAATCCAGTGTGTCAGCTGAAGAGTTCACCTTCAAGGGAGTATACTGCACTTTGGAAAACTTCGAATTCCAATAAATTATATGTCAAAAGATGAAGATGCTATGCTGAATGAAGGCATACTTGGTATCAATGCAGTATTTAATCTTGAATCTATAACACAGCCAAGATGGTTTGCCTCTCGTAGTACAACTAGATATAGTAGCATTACCTTGAATTTCTTTGTGTATTCCTACTATTAAAACTGACATTGATAGTTTATATTTGTATCTGAATTTTAAAGAAAAAACTTGCATTTAATATTAAAGTACAGATTTTGTACCCGATAAACAATTTTCTCATATTTTATATGAATAAGGAATGAATTTTTGGATAAGAATGAATCAAAAATGAAATGAATCTCTGACCTCTGGCATTGCCATTAGACAAACCCCACTGGATGAATAAGATTACCTGTCTACGGAAAGGAGAGAACACAGCCATTAGTTGTTATAATCAATGCTACATACTGAATATGTGCATTTTTGCATAACCGTGTGTTCATGATAATAAGGCAGCACCACATCTGATTGTAAACAAAGCATGAGGTTCAGTGAGTTGGAGAGGTTTTATTTTCATCATTTTTCTCTATATGTCTATGTTTTAAAAACATAGAACATTGGAGATGAAAGATATATGAAACAATTTGTTGTCCAGTGGCTTGCAAACAGCATGCTTCAGAGCCTAGGGATCCAGGCAAATGCTTCCGTGTCCTCTGTTGGTGGATGGAGTTGGAGTTAGTAGAGGAGAGTCTAGCAACAGAGCCTGGAGTTCTCCTCCACCTCCAACCTGAGAAGATCAGCACTTCCCTCCTCATGGGGTAGACTCCCACATAAGGTTTCCTTGGAATAAAGAATAAAATCCATATTTTAAACTACTGAGATCTTACCCTTCCTTTTGTAGATGAGAAAATTAAAGGTCAGAAAGGTTTAGGATTCATTTACAGTCGCATAGCTAGTAAGACTCGGAGCTAGTCCTCAATTCACATATTTTCAAATTCTCTCTCTCTGTCTCCCCTTTTCCCTCGTCCTCTCTTTCTCTCTCTCTCCCTCTCTCTTCTTTCTGTTATTTCTTACTATGGAAATAAAGTTGAAGAAAACAATTAGAAAAACAATTATAGAGAATCCACTCACTCAGTAGAGTACTCAGAGGTACTTGCTGAATATTATCCAAAGCTTGGATAGTTTCATCTAAAGTGGCATTCCGACAGTTTTCTAATGGCTTCCAGGGATTCTTTGTCGTGAAGGATTTTAAGGCTGGGTCTGAGCTGATGAAGAAAGCGTGCTGTGATAAATTAGCAATGTCTGCCTTTGTCTTAGGAATGAGAGCACACAATCTCTGGACCCCTGAATCCCGTTGTATTGATTATTGCTGCTGTAACAAATAACCAAAAGTTAGTGGTTTAAAACAACAGCCATTTATTATCTCACACTTCTGCAGGTCAGAAGTCTGGGTACAGCACGCACAGCTAGGCTCTTTGTTGTAAGATAAGTTTTACAAGGCTGAAAACAAGGTGTCAGCAGGGCAGCTTTCCTTTTGAGTTGTGGGTAGAATGGAGCTGACTCCATGCAGAGATCCTTATTTCCTCTCTCAGCTCCTTGGCCGCCTGCCCTGCCTTCCTCATCATGTTTCCCTCTTTGTTTCCAAGCCAGCAAAGGTGCACTGAGTCCTTGTCTCACTTTGAATCTCTTTGACTTCTTCTGCCTCAACTCTTCTTCCTCCAGCAAGAGAAAAGTCTCTGTTCTTAAGGGCTTATGTGATTAGATTGGACCCACCCAGATAATCCAGAATAATCTCTTTTTTTAAGGTCAGTAACCTTAATTACATCTTCAAAGTCACTTTTGCCAGGTAACAAAACAAATGAACAGGTTACAGGGATTAGGCCATGAGTATCTTTGGGAGGCCGTTCTGCTTACCACACCAGTTCTTCAGATTAAAAGTTCTTCTCTATTAAAAGCAGGTAGTTGTTTAGAAATGAAAGAACATATTTTCCAATCATGTTAATTTACTAAAAGTGTTTATATATCAGCCCGCATGAAAAATATGTTTTAACCCATAAATCCCCAAAGTAGAGTACTTAAATTTATACATTTTAAGAACTGTTATATAGGATAATATATCAAAAGCTTAATCTCTTAGTATGAGGGATGATGGCATAACATATCATCTTCAAAAAACATTAACCTAGAGAAATATAAATTTATAACATGCCAAGATTATAATTTAAATCATCTCAATTGAATCAGTTGGTGTACTGAGTCTGATAATTTAGAAGAAATGAAGGAAAAAAACACAGTTAGTAGTAGTTGCTTCAGGTGAGCTGGCAGATAAATATCAATGTTTTTAAATGTCCAGCTTCTTCATATCCCACTTTTGGGTGCAAAGAACCCATTTGACATGGGTACTATATAGGAAGACATAACCCTTCATTAAGTAGAAAATAACCAGGATGCTGGGTACCTGTAAATGCAGTATGAGTACAAGATGATGCTCTCCCCGCCTCCTTCCTCCATACAGACAATGGAATTGTTAGGCTATTAATAGAGGTAGAATTTGTAAAGTAAGTGAGGAGATAATCCTTCCCAATTCTGCATTGGTTAGACTACACTGAGAATATTGTATTCAATGCTGGAAATCACACTGTGGTGGGAATAAATATGGTGGATTTTAGAATATAGCATCCATTATGTTAAGGGAGATTAAATATGACGTTTGAGGAATGGCTCAAGCAACTGCAGAAGAGAAGAGTAAAGGGATAAATCAAGTTCTATCTGCAATGATCTAAAAGACTTTCCTGAAAGAAAAAAAAGGGCTGAATATTTTCTGAGTGACTTTAACAGGAAGATTTCTTACTGATTAGGTGGAAGTAACAGAGAAGCAGATCTTTGCCTTAATTAATGTAAGCAATAACTTCATTACTTTGGGAGCTGTTCAACACTGAGAAAGCTACCCCGGAGAGTGATTTGCTAGTAACTGGAGATGTTCAAGCAGGTCTGGGTGAGTATCTGGAGGCGATAGTGCAAAGCTGCAGCGCTTCTCAAAATTGACTGCACATGCCCACAACCCGGGGATCTTGTTAACACTGCGGTGTGTGGAGCAGTAGATCCAAGGTGGGCATGAGACTCTGCATTTCTAACAGTGCCAGGTGATGCAGACAGCTGACCCTCACAGCCAGCTTTGAGCAGCAATGTTGTGAAATGACACATGTACTGAATAGCAGAATGGACTGGCGATCTAAAGTTTCTTTCACCCCTCATACTTTATCAAATCCCGTTGGACATACCAGGAACACGATTGTTTCGTTGGTTAGGGAATTTCTATCAACCATTCTTTCTACTTTGGCAAAATAAATCAGGAAATCTTTACAAGCTGAAATATTATTAAACTTCCAGAGCCTTTTGTTGTTTTATTTCTTCTGTGGTCTAGCTGTAAAGGGAGGGCCATGAAAGCTTCAGATATTGGCTATAAGGCAGAAGCATGGGGACTAAATTGTATAAATCTTCCGGATGGAAATGTCTAAGTTCTTTATCTTTGTTAACACATGGGATATAAACCATATGTAGTTTGACCATAATTAAATCTTGTCTCTAAGATGCAATGCACTTTGTGCTACATTGAGAAAGTTCCCGTCAAAGAAGGTAGTGATGGTTTTACCTGTTGATGATTGATTCCAGTTACTTGTTTTGGCATTGTGCCCAGAATATCAAAGGAAGAAAAGTAAGATTTTCACATAATTTTCAAAATTTGTCACAAAAGACAAAATAACCAATTATTCTCCCTTCCTCCTTATTCTCCAGTTTGAAGCCTTGGTGCTTCCAATTATAGTAAAAAAATTTATTATTAGTATATCAATTTTCAGCTCCTAGTGCTTTACCCAGGCTAAGAACTCCACTAAAATTCAAAGAAAGAATCTGCACCCCTCAGTTTGAAAAAGCTGAAAGGGAAATAATAAAAATACTAAGAAATGTTCTAATTCCTGGCATTTGTTTCCAGTGTGTCTACTGATCATTACAAAGTGGAAGGAGGGCATAATTGAATGAGCTTGTTTCAGATTATATAGAAAATCACGATAAATTGGCACAAGGAGCTAGGCTCCAAGCTTTGTGCTCTGATTAATGGAGACTCTTCTCTTATTTTAGAATGACAAAAGGGATAGTGGGCTTAGGAGAATTTAGGTTGACATATTTGATTTATCATATTGGGAGACAATGAAACCATATTTCCTTTGCATTTGGATGTCAATCATTCAAAAATCAATTCCTATAAATAAATGTTTCTTGTTATCTCATCTCTCTTCCTGTCTGCTTTCAAAGGAGACTGTCACAAAACCATTTTAGGAGAATCATCTTGGTACAGGTCCATGTCTCAGAGGCCCACAATGATCTGTCAAAAGTGGATTTTGTAGTTGAATAAATTTAAGTTATGAACAGTTGGGAAAATAAAATTTCCACCGAACCTGACCAAGATGGATGGGAAGTCTAATTGATTTGGGGACATTGAGACATGTATAAGACTATCCTACTATATACATAGTTTTGCTGAGGATGTATGCAATGCTTATGTGGCAGCATTGTGTTTGGGGACAGGCTGTGATAGCAGGGAGGGTTATTTGGGAAGATGATTTCCAGAAGAATATGGGGACAGACTACAGAGATGAGAGGAAGCTGAAACCTGATGCTCATAGAGTGGAGTACAAGGAAGGAAGGAAGGAAGAAAGAAGGAAGGAAGGAAGGGAGGGAGGAAGGAAGGAAAGAAAGAAAGGAAAAAGATCTGAAATTAGGACATTTCTACAGACATTGTTCAAAGGTAACACCACCTGTATTTTTCTTTTTTTTTTTTTTGTGGGGAAGACCGGCCCTGAGCTAACATCTATTGCCAATCTTCCTCTTTTCTTTTCCCTTTTTCTCCCCAAAGCCCCAGTAGATAGTTGTACATCATAGTTGCACATCCTTCTAGTTGCTGTATGTGGGACGCTGCCTCAGCATGGCCGGATAAGCAGTGCGTCATTGCACGCCTGGGATCTGAACCCGGGCCACCAGTAGCGGAGCGAGTGCACTTAACCACTAAGCCATGGGGCCGGCCCCAACCACCTGTATTTTAAACCATTTCTTATATTATTTTTTTTGGAAAGAAAGAAAATAAAAACAAATATAAACATCAGTTTTATATCCCTTATTTTTCAAATGTTACATCAAAGAAAGATAAATATTGACCATTAATATATAATAAATTCATTTTGCTCAAGGTAGCATCTTTACACTTTTCCCATCTCCTACTGTTACACATGTGTTTATATCTGTATTCTATTTCATTTATTTATTTTTTTGTTGGTATATCAATGTCACGGTATTTTAATTACTTTAGGTTTCTAGTGAAGTATTATTTAGTTCAAGATCATATCTATCTAATCTATCTACACACACTGAAATTTTTATTGCTATTTCAACCAGATAAGTATGAGATTGACTTGTAAAAGCCAATAGAAATTCTAGTTCAGAAATGAATTGAGATTGCAATGAAATAGTAGATAATTTGATTCCTAAATTCATTTAATCTCATTTAATTTCGATTGAATAGGAACCAAGTATTCCAAATACATGGAAATCTTGTTTCTCAACATTCATCAATAAAGGACCACGTTCTTCCATTCAAAGCTCTCATAGCTCAGATTAAAATGCACTCAGCTTTTATATGCCCTTTTAATTGCCTGAACAGAATTTAGTTTTCTTTCATTGTTTTCAGAAACGGTTTGAGTTCTATTTTCTGTCTCCTTGAAATTCCTCATGCTTATAGTCTTAGAAATAAATCTATGATTCCATCATTGTTAATCGGAAGGGATCTTGCAAAGACACACAGGAGATGAGAGCACTATGGTCACTCACTGAGTTGAATGACAGGAAGAGGAAAGTGTTCAAATGCCTGCATCTTAGCAGATAAGACCTCTTGTGTTATGATTGCACAGACTGTATCATATGAAGAGAGGTGAGGGCTAAGCAAGAGGTGTTTTTATTAAGATGGTGGCATTATCAAAGATGTAATGAATGTTTAGGTTTGATAAGTACACATTAAAAAACATCTTCCAGGGGGCCGGCCCAGTGGCATAGCGGTTAAGTGCGCGCACTCTGCTGCAGCGGCCCAGGGTTCGGATCCCGGGCACGCACTGCTGCACTGCTTGGCAAGCCACACTGTGGCGGCGTCCCATATAAAGTGGAGGAAGATGGGCATGGATGTTAGCCCAGGGCCGGTCTTCCTCAGCAAAAAGAGGAGGATTGGCAGATGTTAGCTCAGGGCTGATCTTCCTCATACACTCCCACAAAAAAAAGTCTTCCATTAAAATAAACCTTCCATTGAGCCATTTAACAAAATTTGGACTCTTCTCAGACATACCAACATGTGGACTAACTATGCTAGAAGAGTATAATATTTTTCCATATTCTCAGTTTTACCAATATTACTGATTCTAGAGTAGGGGAGTGAAAAACAAGGAACTGTCAAATTGCCTGAGATATAAACATACTTTTTTTTTTTTTTTTTTGCTGAGAAAGATTCACCCTGAGCTAACATCTATTGCCAAACTTCCTTTTTTTTGCTTGAGGAAAGTTAGCCCTGAGCTGACATCTGTGCCAGTCTTCCTCTACTTTATATGCGGACACGGCCACAGCATGGCTGGTGAGTGGAGTAGGTCTGGCCCTGGGATCCAAACCTGCGATCTTGGGCCACAGAAGCAGAGCACCCAGAACTTTAAACACTCGGCCACAGGGCCAGGCCCTAAACATACATTATTTTAAAAACAATTTAAAAGTGTAACAATATTGTTATAGGTGATTATGAATTCTTATCGCATATTCTCTGTTTACTCTATATACTTGTTTTAGATTGTCACAGCCCCAAAGGAGGTCTGCCCTGGTCCTGGGTGACATACACTAGGGACATCTTGTTCTCTCACTCTCTGTTTGTGTGTCTCCCTCCCTCTCCCCTCATGGCTGCTGATCCCTTCTGGATTCCATTCGATACAACTTCTATGGCTGCTTTTGTGCCACAATAGCAGTTGAGTAGTTATGAGAGAGAATCCATGGCCTGCAAAGCCAACATCATTCACTATTAGGATCTTTACAGAAAAAAAGTTTGCCTATCTTTGATACATGTTGGAAAACAGAGAACTTAGGGGTAGGGAGAGAGACAGATGGATTAGAAAGGCAATTTAGAAATTTCTAAAATTCTACTCCCTGCTGTAGCCATGACTGACCTCATCTATTAATAGATCGATATTATGAGACAGCACAGATTTGACTGCCATACAGGAAAGAACTCTTTTTTAATACTTTAAGATCTTTAATACTTTGAGATCTTTAATAACAATCCTTAAAATTATTTTTTATTATATGCAAAGTAAGGATAAAACCATCTACTTTACTAATTACAATACACATGTAAAAGCTAAAACATAGTTTTTAATAAATAATATTTTCTTCCAAATCCTTTTCACTAAAACAGCTATGTAAATGGAACTAATAAGGGTCTCAATATGACTTCATGTTTTTATTTCATTCAAATGAGTACTCTGTGCTTCTTGCTTGAATGTCTTGGTCCATATAGTTCCCGTTGTTAGGATGCCCGTCCCATGAGGAGACAAGTGTCAAAATACATATTGCCACTTGTCCTTGTGTATCCAACTTAAGAAGATGCTCCTCTATATGGCTTTCCTCATTCCCAATCCCTTTGTAACTCCAGAAAACATAGAATTTATTTGTTTTGTCATCCCTACAGCTACTGCTAGTATAAAGCTTAAAATATGGTAGATTAAAAAAAAAACTCTAAATGAAAAGTATTTCATATGCAACAAGCTATCACTTTGCAAAATGCACTTTTAAGGTGAAATTGAATAAATTAACTTGATAATCCATTTGATAGTTATTTAATTGTTGTATTAAATGACTTCTCAGTTTGAAGAAAATTATCATGATCTAATAGCCATTAGTTAAATAATTAGAATCAGAATAAAAGTGTCAAAATAAGCAGTGAACTAATTTGTTCAAAGATGGGCTCCGTTTTGTAATGTGTAAGTCTGTGTATGTGATATAAAAATGTCCATTTACCAAGAAAATGTAATGCATATGCGTATTACATTCACAATTTCTCATGTATGTAGAAAAAAATCAGTTTTCCAATTAATTCTGTCAGCCAAAATTCAAGTTCAGAAAGTAGTGAAATTGTCTTCTGACCAATCAATAGATGTCATGAAGTCCATGCACTAAAAATCATGCCCTTGAATAATTGGAGAGTTCACAAAAACTGTTACTGAAAATCTATTTCCTACATTTTAGAAATAATTTTAACAGTTCCAGCTATTTAGTTCTTCAGCCTGCACGGGATTTGAGGGGTGGATATTACACTTTTTGCAGGAAAAAAATGAAAACTGACTGTGAGAGATAAAACAAAAATTCATTGAGAGAGAGAGAGAAGGAAAGAAGGGGAAAAGAGAAAAAAAGAAATAGAGTTAATATATGCAATGCAGGGGCCGGCCCCGTGGCTTGGCGGTTAAGTGCGTGCGCTCCACTACTGGTGGTCGGGGTTCGGATCCTGGGCGTGCACCATCACACTGCTTCTCCGGCCATGCTGAGGCCACGTCCCACATACAGCAACTAGAAGGATGTGCAATTATGACATACAACTATCTACTGGGGGCTTTGGGGAAAAAAAGAAGGAAGATTGGCAATAGATGTTAGCTCAGGGCCGGTCTTCCTCAGCAAAAAGAGGAGGATTGGCATGGATGTCAGCTCAGGGCTGATCTTCCTCACCAAAAAAAAAAAAAAAAAAAAAAGTGCAATGCAAAGCAATTTATGGCCATGTAGGCCAGTTGACCAAAGTTTTGTTTTTTTTTTCTTAATTGAATAAAGCAACATAGATGTTCCCACCAATCCACTGAGATCCTCCTACAAGTGACATAAGTGACATGTCAAACTTAGAACCTTCCTATCCTTTCTGGCAGTGAAATGGAACCTAAAGTCAGGTAAATTAGCTTCTTTGTCTTGAGCTGTTTATGCCAGGCTTTGCCACTTGTTAAATTGCAGAAGGATCTCTGAGAATAAGCAGATTTTCAGTTCTATCAGAAATTAATTGCTTTTGTGTAAATTTATCCAGCATTTCCCTTTGTCCCTTGGGTAAATGATGGCCTGAAAGATTAGCATAAACCCACAAATTCTAAAACTATATATAGCATCACAAATGCAAAAAACACAGCTCCGTGGTAAGATGAATAGAATGTTAACAGGAGCATTCAGAGTATGATCATTTTACCTGACAAATTCGTCCCCAAGAAATTTGAAATGTACAGTGTTCGTTCTTCATTTACTTACAAGCTTGTGTCCTATCTTCCACGTCTAAGGAAGACAGTCCCCTGTAATCTCTATAAACATTTTACATTGCATGCATAGAAGAAAATATTTCAACTAATGCCTTTACTAAGGCTTCAGGGAATGTGTCTTTCTTTGTTTTAACCCAGGTGCTATTCTCAAAAAAATCACTGTATTCATTCTCGCACAGATAAAAGGGAACTGTTATTATAGAATTTGTATCAAAGAAGGGTTAGGAAGGAAAGAGTGATGGTTAATTGTATTTCAGAATCCAGGACAATACGGCAGCCATTTGTGATTCTTCCATCACCTGGAATCCAGCACTTGCTAAGAACTACCTGCTATGTTATGCAGGTGGGATGCAGAAGAGAACAAAAAAAAAGAAAATCCTGATTTCATAGGGCTGACAGGTGAGGGGAAATACAGAAATTAGATAGATCCTCACACAAGTCATCAACTAGTTCATTATAAGTGTGGCAAATGCTCTAAAGAAATACAGGTAGCCTTGAGAAAATGGAGGTGACTAACCTGTCTGGGGTTAGAGAAATCTTCTGAAAGGAATCAAAATTTAAGGTAAGATAAGAGATACTGGTTAGCAGGAGAAGAGTGTACTGGACAGAGTAAATAGACTGTGTTAAATTCCTGGAGTAGGAGGACAATTTAGAAAGTTATCAACATCTACCTGAGATTGTGGCTTTGAGTGACAGCAGCGGAAATGGTGAAATATGGACAGATTCAAAACATTATGAACTTCCCATCCATGAAGGCAAGGTTTTCTCTTTGCTATTCGTGCTATATCCCCATGAATAACACAGCAGCTAGCTCTCAGTAAGTCTCAAATCCAAGTGATGAGTACTGCAAATGGTTGCCATTGTCATGTCCCTTTAGCCTATTCCTAAACAAATGTGGTAAATATTAATGTTTGTTAAATAATATAATTGTCTGTTACATTATTTTCTATATATTTATATAGGTTTGAAATATCTCAGAAGACACACGGCAGTACACTGTAATTGCCCACTTGCTTGTCTGTGTCTCCCATTAGCCAGGGTGACCTCAAAATATTATCTGAGATGTAGTCCTCTGACACATCACAGACTGCTTTCCCATTTCAAGACAGTAGCCAGGGATAGCTTTCTCCATCCCTTTCACCAGAGGAACAAAGAGGGATCCACTGTGGGCCCTGAAGGTTAAACAAATCACTCATGTTTGTCTTCTTGGAAGAACATGTGCCATTACTTTATTTCACTGATGTGTTAATATTGTTGGCAATTTCTATTAAAAGTCACATTTGCTATTCACTAAAATTTTTTCTTGGTGACATTTAAGGATTAATAGTTTGTTGTATATGAGGATGGATAAAGCCATTGGACAAAAAGGTATTTTACAAGATTGAACTTACTGTTACAGAAGAATAAAGGAAGGTAAATATTTATTTAGGATGAACTACCTGGCTTTCAATGTGCTCACCTAGACTAAAAAAAAATGATATATATCAATGTACAGGCATAAAATTAGAAAATTTCCAATCTAAAAGGGACCTGGACACATGTTTTATGAGCAAAAATTCTTATGGCAAGCATCAGAAGTATGACCTTAACTATACATATTTAGATGCATATGTATATAGATGAATGACAAGGGCAAGTTACTTGTCACTAGTGATAAATTTATGTTGTTGTAATAATCACAGAGTCTCAGAGCTACAGGGGTCTCATATAGCATTTCTTCTGTTTAAGGTATAGGCAAGGAACCCAAGGCCCAGAGGAGTTAAGTCATTTGTTCAAGCAGCTGTCAGCAGCATTGGTCTTATCTATCACGAAGAATAATAAGACCTCTAGTTACATAAATGCTTTTCTGTTGTTTTTAATGTGCCCTCTACCACATTTCCTCACCAACTAGTGTGTTTATTCCACATTGAGTCAAAAATCCTTTTCTATTTTTTTAATGCAGGAATATCAAACATATTTCTTGGTGCTAAAAATAATATCTGGAATAAGAGACAAGATATCTTATCTACTTACCGTTTAAAGGCAAATTGGGAAGGCAAATTTTCTCCTTCTGTGAAAGTTAAATTGTCAGCTCTGGTCGTCTTCATAGAACTCATGTAAATGATTGATGAGAACACTTCGATCCATTAAGAAAGATAAATTCGGAAAGCTCCAAGTCTGCTTTCTTGCCCCAATTGTGTCAAATTTTATATTAATTTATGAAACAATGAAATGCTTAAGTTTTTTTGTTTGTTTATTCAGTTTTATTTGTATAAGACAATTGTATAAGACAATTGGTTTGTTGTGTAAGTCAATGTACTGATTTATGGGTTATAACTGTATACAACTGAGACAGGATCCTTACTTTCTTGGAGCATATAGTCAAGTAGTTTATCAGAGACAAGCACAAGGATGTTGCCCAAACTCCTGACCCATAGATCATGAGGTAGAATAAGATGGATCGTATTTAAGCCTGATATTTGGGCTCTTTGTTACTCAACAGTAGATATATGATGCAGTGAAAGAGAGGAGATAGTGAATGAATATTTCTAAATGATATTTATAAAATAATGACTGAATCCCTGACACGGTCTGTAGAGGCCATCGAGATGCATTACTCAGATCCCCTACAAGAAAACACACTCTGAGGGGTATTGTTGATTGACAGCCTTCTACTTTGATGCCTTTTACCCCAGGATACTCACTGCCAAATATTGAGCATGGTGAACATACAAGAGCCAGGTCATTTCTACCCAAATTGGGCTTCTTAAAGGGCCAATTTTGCTCAGAGACTCCAGATAGGCCAAAACTTGCTCAGAGTTGTCTTGCAGTTTGATGCTCTTTCCACTCAATTCTTCTTCCCTCCCTCTCTTCTTTTGAAAATACCTGCCCTGCATTGTGTTCTGAAGATACTCCTTGTCTTTTCCTGTTCCTTGTACCAGAATCCTTCATAGACATTTCCCTCAATAAATCTTTTGCAAGTCTTTGCATTTGCTTCTCGGAGAACTCAGATTGATCCAGGTGGCAAAGGTAGTTATCTAAGAAAACAGTTAGTAAAATGGAATTTGGGGACTTATCACCCCAGCTCTTGAAAGGACCCCTTCCTGAGTGGAATGTATGATATGGACAGCTCCTGGAAATAGTGGTTGCTAAACTGCTAAAGTTATCATCTTTAGTGTGCTGAAAAAATATAGAGGGGAATTTCCTCTTGTGTGCAATAAGTCAGTCGTTTGAAAGATGTGGAGAAAAATAGCTAGAAGCAGAGAGGACACATCTAATTTTCTCAAGTTGTATTGGAACCCCCAGGTGTAATGAGAAATTTAGGGCTGTTAAATAATAGTTCAAGTGTAAGTGTGAAATCTTTGAGGCCTCGTGGGTAGTTTATAAAGAGTCCCTTTTCTCTGAAGTCTAAGAGCTGATCCAGCTGAGGAATAGACTCAGGACCTGAGTCTCAAAGTGCCAGAAAGATTTAACTCTTCAGTCAAGATAGGTTTACTATGCTAAGATCTCGGTTTTTGCCAGGAAAACCAGGAACCCTAAAATGTGTGATGGGGTCATTTGAGCAGATATTCCAGAAGATTTTGGCTTTGCATACTACATTGAATCTGCTTGCAAAGATAGCCTGCTGCTTGCTAGTAAGAACCAGCACTTTCCTCATGTGGGAAGACACTACAAAGGCAGTGTCCTCCAAGGCACCATGTCCCCCACAGAGGTTGCCCCAGCCCATTTTCTCTTCCGGCTGCCGAGCTGATAACTAGGTGTAATTCATTTGAAGGCATGTTTTTGAGATACAGATTTTACACCCTGGCAAGCACCCCAAGGGGTGAGGCAACTAGCTGCTAGGATGGTCTTGGTAGCCTGAGGAAACTACTGATGCATGAAGAGAGAAATGGAAATGCCTACATTGCCACAGCAGAAAGGAGAGGAATAAAAGACGGAAGGAAGTGGAAATACCGGTGTGGATATATTATGTGAGGCCAGAGGACCCATCAGAGAATTATGTTCTTTTGAAGGGTCCAGAATACACCTCGCTAACTACAGCCATTAGAAATGTACCAATTACAAAGAAAATCAGATAGGTTGCTCCTATCTGTAGGCCAGGTGGGAGAAGTATTACCAAGGAGAAGTATTACCAAGTATTACCAAAGTATTACAAGTATTACGCCAGACTTAACACAAATGAGGCCTTGACTGGAATAAAGTGATTATCCCCACATTCTATCTGAATATCATACATGTTATAGAATAACATAAAATGAATATAATAGATATTTGCTTTTGTTTTTGTTTTTTAATGTGTAGGCTGGGACTGATACAAGAGGTGAGGTAACAGAGCTGGGCTCATTAATAGCCATAGGATGATGGTGCCCCAAATAATAGAAGCTAGGCAGCAGGGTTTAAATGCCAGAATTACAGAAAGTACAAGAAAGGTTGGAAGGGTAGACAATGGAGTTTGTTAAGTTTAACCTGAAGACCGGGATTGAAGGGGTATAATCACAATATTTTAATATTTTCTTACCTGAGATAATGTAAAAAGCCATATTATCAAGCCACACACATAAGAATCAGAAATCTTATGCAGTATCAAGCTTTACTTACATTTTTCAGGACACAGGTAATTGTGAGGCCCAGGCGAAGTGGAAACCACCTTCTGCTGCTGCCCATGTTTTTTGTCGTCATGTTAGACTGTGTCTGGCTCAGATTTAACCTGTGAGTCTCTGAGCAGTACATGAAGAACATCAAATATCATAAGGGACCTATTTAAATAATGAAATCTCTTTACTTTCTACTCTAATACGTACATAGCTTAAGTGATATTTTCCAATTATTCCAGATAACCAGACACAATAAATCCATAGATTTTAGGTTTGTTTACCCTAAACAATCCTAGACAGACTAGGCACATCTTGATAAAAGCATTCTATAGAGAAGGGCTCTCCAGGTAGTAAATCACAAGTATATTTACAGAATGTCTGTTAGTGGTATGTATATAAGGAGACTTGATTGGGTTCTATTTCTATCTTCCTGGAGTTTCCCTGGTAAAGATGGGGAATGGACTGGCAGTGGATACATAATTTGCCACCATCAAGACTTGAATAGACAGAGCCCATCAAAATTTTTCACTTACTGAAACTCGTGTGAATGTGAAATTAAAAAAAAAAAAATTACCTGAATCTTAAATATTGAGAAGTAGAGTTTGGAGCGGCACTGGAGAGGAGGCAATAGGATATTATTCTCGTGTTCCTAAGGATGATTGAAGTGAGTCCGATCTAAAGCACTGATTGTGAGAAAATTCAGGAGAAACATTCAGTGCAAGAGAAAGTCGTAGATTCCACAAGATTTGCTGGTCCGTTGGATGTGGAATTAAGGGAAAAGTCAAGAATTGCTTCTGATTTCTGTGCTGAGAATCATAGATTCTATTAGATAAGAGAAGGGATTTGACAAAAACAAAAAAAACAGAACTGTGTGTGCATTTTAACTAACATTGATTTCAGTCATTATTAGAGGCCCTTGTATAGTGCGTGAATGGGCATAATTTATATGGGCTGCATTAGTCAGCAAATGAAATTAATTGTATTGTTGAAAGTAAAGCACCAAGGCGGGGTCAGTCAAATCAGCAAAACAGTTTGAGGATGATGGAAACAGATGAAAGATATTTATAAGCTGACTTCATCATAAATTAATCGAGATATTCATAAAGGGAAAGTATCTGTCATGAAAAAGAAAGAAGAAAAAAGATCTAAATTAGCACCACAGACTCTATACATTTTTATACTTATTTTACAAACTCAAAAGAAATTTCATATTTATGACTTGTATTCATTGAAAATTATAAATTAAAATAAGCAACTTATTCTCTCAGTTAAAAAAAAAAAACCACTACTGATATAGCTCTCATTTCCTGCTATGAAATTAGCTGTTTTACTTCAGTCACACTATGGAAAAATTAAATTTATTTCAATTTTACTGAACTACGTAGACACCTTTATTATGCCTACAACTCTTCATTCTTAAAATAGCTTAGGAAGAGCTCCCTGGAGAGTAATTAGAGAACAGTAACATATGATGCAAATTCTGGGGAAAATTGATTCATGTAATTAACTTCTAGACAGAATAGGCATATCTCTATCTTTGAAGTCTTTGTTCATATTCATGCACACTGAACATAGTTTTAAACAAAATACATAGTTTTCTTTTAGTATCTTAGTTTTATGTTACGCATTTCATTTTAAAATTTAGTGAATTCACATCACTTCATCTGGTTTCCGTATCATAATTTATTTGCTGTTACAATTATCCCTGCTATTACAGTTGCCCTCCTGTTACCATTGTGCCTTATTCTACCTAAACACCCGTCCTTATTGTTTCCTTTTCACTCATGGACTTTTCTACAGCAATTATCCTCTGTCTTTCCTCAATCAATAACTTCTTTTTTCCTTTAAAAGTCATTTTCTGTGTCAGTTGGGTCACCAGAACATAGACAGTGAGGCAACATTAGGAGTGCAAAAGGATTTTGGTGAGTGATTCCGATGAAAGAAAAAAGTGAGAGAAAGCAGGATTGAGCAAAGAAAGCCTTGGAAGTATGATGCAGATCTGAGACCTGTGAAAGGCAAGGGAAGAGAAATCAGGAATGGGTAAGGAGGCCTTCATGGAGATGTTGATCTGACAATGTCTTGATCGATTCAACATGGAGTTCTAGAGTAAAGATTGCCTGTTAGAGAAGTTGTGTGTAGGACAGAAATGGACAGGCCATTTTTCAGTCATTGACTCAGGGCTGCCTGGCAGGACCATGGCATTGGCTTGAAAATGGAGGTGGATACTGAATGAACTTCCAGCTGGAGGCTGTCAACGAACTGTACTCTTGTAACAGCACAGATTTCTTCTCGAAGGGCTATAAGAATAGCAGATGACCTTGAATGTCACAGTCCACCCTTTGTGCTGCATGAATCAACCTGTCTATAAATTTTCAGGAATCAGCTCCTGAAGAGCTTTCTGGATCTTTCTTCCTGAGGAGACACTTAGAAGACAGAAATTAGTGGGCTGAACTACAGCACCCTCAATGCAGTAGGTTTCTGGGCCAAAATTGGTACTCATTATTCTCCTCCTCCACTTTCCATTCTTAATTTCTCTTACCATTGAGACCTCTGCTGGTTCCAAGGGATTTCCTGGTGTTGTGGCCCAAATCCTCATTCTGAAATGGTCTGAGATCCTATTAACCATATTTTTCTCAGGCCAGATTGTTATACCTACCATTCATAGTCCCATTTGGACAAGAGAATACCAAGAGCTACCCGGGTGGATGACTTGTGTTCTACACTGTCTTCTCTGACCCTATAGTATAATAGCAACCCTAACTTCTCTTGCTCATCTTTGCCAATTACCCATGCAAAGATGGTGACTCCTCTTCTTGCATGCTCGTTCCATGACCAAAGGAGTCTAAATTGCTCAGGCAGTAGTCATAGATTTCTAGTTTAAGGAATCTTTGCTGTGTGTTTCCTGGCAAAAGTATATTCCCTTTGGGACCAGGACCTCCAATCCTGCAGACTCAAGAGTTGCAGGGACAGAAAGCACAACATCCCTCAATGATTCATGGTAAGTGAAGCCACTCTTCTACCCCTTCGTGTCTGGACTCTTGTATTCTTCCTATCGTGGACACAGCATGATACAGAGGTTTCTGATTCAGGGCATATACTGTGCCCTGCAGGATGGAATCCTATACTCACAAAGTATTCCCTCTGAGTTGCTATTTCAGCTCTGCCTTTAGAAGGCCATTTGAACACACTATGAGACTGGTTGCTTCTAGACGGTACAATATATAGTATGACCTGTGAGTCACATTATTATGGACTCATTCCTATACCTCTTTTGCTATGAAAGGGGTTTCTTGGTCAAATGCTATGTTGTGTTGTATTCTATACTTGTGGATCAGGTACTCCATAAGCTTCTGCATAATGGTGTTGTCTGAGGCCCTTCTGTCAGGAAAGGCAAATCCATATTGGGAATAGGTGTCTTTTACTGTGATATGGAATTCCTTGCCTTTTCAGGATGGAGAGGGCACAGTGTAATTGATTTGCCATCAAGTAGATAATTCATTTCCTCAAGAAATGGTACCATATTGGAGACTCAAGATTGGTCTCTATTGCTGATAGATTTGTTATTCAGAAGCTAGAGCAGCTAAGCTGGCTTGATAACAAGGATTCCATGCTATTTGGGCCAATGTGCAGCTTCCATTTCTGCCACTCTGGTCACTCTGAACATTTGCCCAATGTTCCAATTCTGAGGTGGCAGAATGACACCAAATGGCCAAGTCATTGACTAGATCTAGGAGCTCAAGTGAAACAGGGCTTTTCAACTTTCCTTTCTTCTCTTAGTTCTCCTTTCCTCTAGGCATTGATTAAAGTATGTAGTCAATTTCCTCCTTGAGTCCAGAAAAGATATTCTAAGCAACTTCAGTTTAGAATGGATTTATACTTAATAACTCTAGTAAAGAGAAAGGCCAGGGCCGGCCCCGTGGCTTAGCGGTTAAGTGCGTGCGCTCCGCTACCGGTGGCCGGGGTTCTGATCCCGGGCATGCACCGATGCACCACTTGTCTGGCCATGCTGAGGCCGTGTCCCACATACAGCAACTAGAAGGATGTGCAGCTATGACATACAACTATCTACTGGGGCTTTGGGGGAAAAATAAATAAATAAAATTATAAAAAAAAAAAAAAGAGAGAGAGAAAGGCCATTTCTCTCCAGGAATCTGCATATTAAAAATCAAGGAGGACTCCCATCTGTCGAGGTCACATACCTGTCCTCAATACGATCACTGGGACCACAGGGGTGGAGGTTCTCATAAACTAGTCTGGATTACGTGTCCAGCCAATTTGTGAGTAAGGGTAGAGAGAACTATTCATGATAGATTGCTTTACCAGAATCATAGACAATATTTAGGATTAGTTCTCCAAAGTTAATTCTGGAAATAAACTCTAACAAAGGACTAACAGGTTAAAAAAAAATGTCCACTATAAGCATCTTAATGAATATTTTACTCTTTTTGAATTCTTTCATTAGGATACATCCTGTCGAGTGTATTATATAAATGATATATATGCATATATTTATAGATGTTATAATGCTGATATCTAAACAATTAATATATTTTACAAGGTCATATGCCATGTCTGAATGTACCAATTTTACTTAATCTCATCATTTTTCTAAGGTAATGTGTGGAAAATAGTACCTCATTATTTAATGTTTTGCATATTTTAATTCTCAGTTTTGGTGAATATTGCTCCGTACATGTTTATTTTTATTAATATATCATGTGTAAATAGTCTATTCATGCCCTTTGTTTATTTGTCTGTTGTAAGCTTTGTAGTGTTTTATATCCTGAAAAGGCATGAACCTATCAGCATATTAATATCAACACACTTGCCATTTTAAATGGAAAAAAAGTCCTCATTCTCATTTCTCTTATTAATTATTTAATAAATTAATTATTTTTTATTCATTAGATAACTATCAACTGAGCTATGGTCTAGGTATCTATATGAAGCAAAAAGGTCTGGTCCTTGTCCCCATGGAGTTGGTTGTAGAGTTAAGCTCTCTTACATTCCCTACGATTTATACACGTTTACATTCAAATCTATTAAATGTTGCCTCAATCTTTTCAGTAAGTGTGATTCATCTACTAGTCCATTATTTCTCAAATCTTATTTCTCTAGATTCTTGTGACAAAATAAGCTACATTAAATACTGCAGGAAAGTGTACCAAGAGCAAATATGTTAAATTAAACAAAATCAAATATTTATTTTTATTTGTATTCTCCAATTCTTTAATATGTTACTGTGTGCTGTGAATGTCTTAGAGTTATAGTAGGTAGAGTTTCCAAAACATTTCTCTGCGGAATATTTCTTTTTGAAAGCATTAATTAGTGCTAATGTTCAATAACATTCCAATTTTTAAAAATCTGCTGTAGAATATCTTTATACCTGTCATCGATCTATCCATTATTTATTGATCTATCTTTAAAAAGTATTTATTCTCTAACCCATTTAAATCTTCTTCTGACATATGACATAAAGTGTAGCTCTAAATGACTTTCTTCAGTTTATTCAGTTATACCAATAGACTTATCAAATATCTTTTTTCCTATTTATCTTTTTATCCACTTATCTAGTAATTTCACATATAAATTTGGGTAATTTGACTATTTCTATTCTGATCCATACACTACATTTCTCTTTTTGTACCATTTTCAAATACTTTTTGTTATTTCTCCTTCATTATTTAATTAAAAATTATACTGTGGGTGCTGGCCTCGTGGTGTAGTGGTTAAGTGCTCGCGCTCCGCTTTGGTGGCCCAGGGTTTACAGATTCAGATCCCAGGCGTAGACCTACACACCACTTATCAAGCCATGCTGTGGCAGTGTCCCATATAAAGTAGAGGAAAACAGTAACAGATGTTAGCCCAGGGACAATCTTCCTCAGCAAAAAGAGGAAAATTGGCAACAGATGTTAGCTCAGGGCTGATCTTCCTCACCAAAATAAATAAATAAATAAATAAAATTATACTGTGGCTAGTCTTCTGCTATAAACATTTTTGTTTTTGTTTGTTTTCATATTATCTGACTTTTTGCCACTCTAGTTTCTAATTGATGTTATTATTTTTTTGTTAGTCAATTAAAAATGTCTTCTTGTGATTGGATTTGTATTGGTCTAGTTGATTAAGGAACCTGAAGAAATTCATAAACATCAACATTTAACCATCTCCTCCAGGAACATGACGTGCATTTCCATTTCTCTCAGTCTTTTAAAATACTTGTATTTTATTTTATATTGCCAATGACTAACATTTTATTTAAGATTTCCCTACGAATATACATAGGTGAGATTACTCTATAATTTTTTTAAAGTTATCATTATTAGATTTGGGGACAGTATTAAACATTCCAGTTTAAAATATCTCTACAAAAAAGAGGTCATTTACATTTTAACTCAATAACATTGACATATTTTATCTTTAATGACAAAATTAGATGTGTATGTAAATTAGTCAGAAAGGTTATTTCACGGCAAAATTATGTTTAAAATCAATGACTACGATTATAAAAATATTTACATATTTTAATTAAGTACACCAAAAATTATGCACATACTTTCTGTCTAGCCAATGTTTTTGAAATGTCTTTTGGGTGTTTTTTAAGATGTAAAAATATTTTTTCAATAAATTAGAAGAACTCTTTTTTCCCACTACTTCATATATTTAGGTTGAACATAAACCTTATTCAATTTTTTTGGCTGCAGGTGAGTTTAATTGCTTTAAAAGCACTATCACATTTCCCAAACAAAGAATGTGATATTTGGTGTTTAAAAATCGGTATCACTGACAGCATGGGATAATGAAAAGGTCAGTGCCTTGGGTGTAATGAGATCACCCAGGTTCTGCCAGTAAACTCGCTTTCTGATCTGAAACAAATCATTCCTTCTTCTGTATATAAAATTAAGGCATCTATGATTTACATCAGTTTACTGCCTATGCAGCGTTATTTTTGGAATCCACTCCCCACGTCTCAGTTAATTTGGCTTTGATGAGACTGAACCTCAACTGTGTGATGCTGCAGATGGTTCAGATCTGGCCAATAAGAATTACATTTCTGTTGTCACAATTATTCATTCAGTAGTTACTGTAACCAAAACTAGGCCAATCCAAATTGATCCTGGAAATTGTGCTGGAACTGCTGAGAGGGAAGTACCCTCTTTCTACTGAGATTATAGAGGCAATGAGAAATAAGCTTAGCGCTATTGCACATCTCTGCCACAACTCTGGTGAGCATGCCTGAGAATGAAATCAATAAAGAAGAAAACATGCAAAGAAACATGAATGACAGGATGAAAATAAAGACATTCTGTCGACACCCTTGGGACTCTGAATTAGGTGCCTGAAGCTGGTTCTCTTGGAGTCCTTTACTACATATGCCAATTCTCGCTCCCCTTTCTGTATAAGCTAGTTTGTGATGAGTGTCTGCCACGTGTAACACAGCATTCTGACGTAAAATACAGTCTTGAATTAGATAAAATTTAGAACTTAGTATTCTAATATTTCTAGATTCTAAAGCCATTTACAGAGAAGAAAAGTTTAAAACTATTATGAGAAAGGACACTACTCACCTACAAAATTTACTTCTTTAAAAGTTGGCACTTCTTTGGATAAATAAGTTTTGAATGTTTACTTAAAAGAGTAAATAACCATAATCATCTGATGATTACACCTCAAATCTTGATTCACATTTATCCTAGTCAGTTCAGGCTGCTATGACAAGTTACCATAGACTGAGTGGCTTAGTAACAAACATTTATTTTTCACACTTCTAGAGACTGGGAAGTCCAAGACCGAGGGGCTGTCAGATACAGGGTCTGTTGAGGGCTTTCTCCCTGTATCCTCACGTGGCTGAAAGAGAAAGAAAGAAAGAGAGAGGGAGCAGAGAGAGAGAGAGCAAGCCAAGCAAACTCTCCTTTCTCTTTTACAACACAGATGCTGGTGTCACCTGCACATTAACCATGACATGTACACGTTAAACATATCTCAAATAGGCATTGCCCCTACCTCCCTAGAAACCCACACATACCAGAACACAACAAATGAGAATTTAGTCAAATATACTTTCAGTGACCCAGAGAGCTTTCTTTCTTTGAGATGAGGTGGTATTTAAATTTGTTATGGTATGGAGAGAAGAAATATCAATATTAATTATTAATCATTGAAATATAATATTAATCTCTTTGATATTTATTGATCTTTAACTATCAATATCCATCTGTATAGTAATCTACCTATTTGTCGATTCCCACATTACCCTTGCATTTAATTCTATTTTATTTTTAATTACAATGGATCCTGTGTTAAATTGAATACAGAATTTAATTTAAATGACATAAGTTAATAGCATGAAAATAGCCATTAAAATATCTAGTCTAGAAATTGGTGAGGATCCACAGAGGAAAATCCAAGCTCAAGGACTCTGATGTTGCGTTCTCCAGATGGCAGAAAACAATTCCAGAGAGAATACCATTCACTTTGGATGAAATAATTTAAAATAATAATGATCATCATCACCATAAAAATATTTGTTCAAGTGAACAATTAATAGAATGACTTAGCTATTCTTTTTGCTTCAAACACATACAGAATATGAAGTTAGTGTTTTTTTCAATGCCTTGAAGATGTGTAGTAGGTGCTCAATAAATATTTGCTGAATGAATAAAATAAGGTTAAATAACAAAAATGGAAATTTTCTCCTGTTGTCTTTCTTGGAGCCAATTATTGATTCTTAAATAGAAGGTGATTTTGAGTGACCAAACTGCATCATCACAGTTTTTCTTTGTTCTGTCTATTCCTAGCTACTTCATTTAAAAGATTTGATTATTAAAATAGACCTTCAGTTCCTGGAGCTGGTTAAAATTCTAGGGAAAATAGGCAAAAATAGGAAAGAAAAGATGGAAGAATATATGGAATTTTGTTGTTGTTACTTATTTTGACACACAAAATGTAGGTAATTTAAGATGTGATGTTTGGCATGGGGATAACAGGGATTAGAGAAATGAGCTAAATAAAATAAAAAATGAGAGTAGACAATTAAAAAAATAGTATCATAGACTCTTTCAGATGAGAACCAAACTGTGAAGATAAGTTAGCTAGTATTTGCTGGTAATGTCCCATTCATAAAAAGAATATTTATTTGCCAAATATGGCAATATTTTGACAAAAAATCCTGTGGAAGAATTTTCTTGTATTGACTTCCATTCAGATCTGACAAGCTTAGTGTTATTAGGTAAATTACTTGGAGGAATATACTCATATGTGTATGACTGCCTCCAAATTCCAAATAAGCCCAACAAATACTGTGTCTCCTATTACTGGCAAAGCATGAAAAGTGATACAGCCCATTTCTCATTTTGTAGATAGTGATTCAACATGCTCCAAATCACTGGGTCTCCAGGAATATAATGTGATTTCATTAGACTTTGGGTGTGGAAAGTATAGACCCACTAGCAATTCACTCAACTGGTATGGAGAGGGAGAGATAGAAGAACATCACTCCAGCAACAAAGATAAGACTTGGTTAGAACATAATTCACAGTTATTCTGATCTTTTCTATTGTTTTTCTAGTCTCTATTTCACTTATTTCTGCTCTAAGCTTTATTATTGCCTTACTTCTGCTAACTTTGGGCTTAGTTTGTTCTTCTTTTTGTAATTCTTTGTGGTGTAAAGTTAGGTTGTTTATTAAGATTTTTCTTAATGTAGGTGTTTATCATTATAAAACTCCCTCTTAGAACTGCTTCTTCTGCATCCCATAAATTTATGTTGTGTTTCCTTTTTTTTTGTAAAGATAAACAAAATTAACAAACTCTTAGCTACTAAGGAAAAAAAAAAGACTCAAATAAATAAAATTATAAATGAAAGCAAAAACATTACAACTGATATCATAGAAATTCAAAGAATCATAAGAAACTATTATGACCAACTATATGCCAAGAAACTAGACAGCCTAGAAAAAATAGAGAAATTCTGAGAAACATACAACCTACCAAGACAGAACAATGAAGAAATAGAAAATCTGAACAGAACAATAAGGAGTAAAGTGACTAAATCAGCAAACTAAATTCAGCAGCACATTGAAAGCATCATACCATAATCAAGTGGGATTAATTCCTGGGATGCAAGGATGGTTCAACATATGCATATCAATAAAAGTGATACACCACAATAACAAATGAAGGATAAAAATGTTATATGATCTTGTGAATAGATGCAGCAAAAGCATTTGACAAAATTCAACATCCTTTCATAATAAAAACTCTGGCAAATTAGATATAGAAGGAATGTACCTCATAATAAAGGCTATATAGGACAGGCCCACAACTAAAATCATACTCAATGATAAAAGCTGAAAGCTTTTCCTCTAAGATCAGGAATACGACAAAAGTGCACACACTTACCACTTTTATTCAACATAGTACATAGGACTTCCTCCTAGCCAGAGCAATTAGGCAAGAAAAATAAACAAAAGGCATCCAAATCAGAAAGGAAGAAGTAAAATTGTCTCTATTTGTAGGTGGCATGATATTATATATAGAAAACCCTAAAGATTCCATAAAAAAACTGTTAGAACTAATAAATGAATTCAGTATGAATTCAGTAAAGTTGCAGGACACAATATCAATATACAAAAAATCAGTTGCATTTCTATATACTAACAATGAACTATCAGAAAGAGAAATTAACAAAATAATTCCATTTACAATGGTATCAAAATAATAAAATACTTAGGAATAAATTTAACCAAGGAGGTTAACAATCTATACACTGAAAACTATGACATTGATGAAAGAAATTGAACACACAAATAAATGGAAAGATATTCCATGTTCATGGATTGGAAGAATGACTATTGTTAAACATCTATACTAACTAAATCAATCTACAGATTCAAAGCAATCTCTATCAAAATTCCAGTGACATTTTCCACAGAAATAGAAAAAAACAATCTAAAATTTTTATGGAACCACAAAAAATCCTGAATAGTCAAGTAATCTTGAGAAAGAAGACTGAAGCTGGAAGCATCACACTTCCTGATTTCGAACTATAATACAATACTATAGTAATCAAAACAGTATGGTATTGCTATAAAAACAGACACATAAACCAATGAGTGCAGAGTTTCAGTTTTGTAAGATGAAAAGAGTTCTAGAGATGGATGATGATGATGGTTGAACAACAATATGAATGTACTTAATACCACTGAAATACACATTTAAAAATAGTTAAGAAGGTAAGTTTTATGTTATATGTATTTTTCTACAATAAAAAAATTAAAAAAAAGAATAGCACAGAAATAATCCCACACATTTATAGTCAAATAATCTTCAGCAAGGGTACCAAGAATACAAAATGGGGAAAGGATAATCTCTTCAATAAATGATGTTGGGAAAACTAGATCTTCACAGGCAAAAAAATTAGACTGGACTCGTATCTAACACCATACACAAAAATCAACTCAAAATGGATTAATAACTTAGAAACCTAAAAATGAAACTATGCAACTCTTATAATAAAAAATAGAGGAAAAGCTCCTGATATTTGTCTTGCAATGATTTTTTGGGTATGACACCAAAGGCACAGGCAACAAAAGCAAAAATAAACAAGTGGGACTATATCAAACTAAAAAAGCTTCTGCACAGCAAAGGAAACAATCAACAGAGTGAAAAGGCAACTCACAGAATGGGAGAAAATAGTTTCAAACCATATATCTGATGAGGGGTTAATCTCCAAAATATATAAGAAACTCCTACACCTTAAACACACACACACAATTAAAAATATGGCAAAGGATCTGAATAGATATTTCTCCAAAGAAGATGTACAAAGAAGACAAATGGCCAAGTACATGAAAATGTACTCAACCTCACTATTCATCAGGAAAATGCAAATTAAAACCACAATGAGATACAACTTTGCACCTGTTAGTATGGCTACTATTAAAAAAGACAAAAGATAAAAAGTGTTGGCAAGAATGTGGAGAAAAGGAAATTCTGGCACACTGTTGGTCGGAATGTAAATTGGTACAGCCATTATGGAAAACAGTATAGAGGTTCCTCAAAAAATTGCAAATAAAACTACTGTATGATCCAGTAATCCCACTTCTGAGTATTTTTCCAAAAGAATTGAAATTAGAATCTCAAAGACATATATGCATGCTCATGTTCTTTGCAGCATGATTCACAATAGCCAAAATATGAAAACATCCTAAAGATTCCCCAACAGGTGAATGGATAAAGAAAATGTGGTACATACACACAATGGAATATCATTCAGCCTTTAAAAAGAAGGAAATCTTGTCATTTGTGACAACATGGATGAAGCTGGAGGCCATTATGATAAGTGAAATAAGCCAAACACAGAAAGACAAATACTGCATGATGTCACTTATATGTGGCCTAAAACAGACTCATAGAAACAAAGAATAGATGATGATTGCCAGAAGTTAGAGGGAGGAGGAAATGAGGAGATGACAGTAAAAGGGTACAAAGTTTCAGTTATGCAAGATAAGTTCTGGGATCTACTACTCAGCATAGTGCCTATAGTTAACAATAGTCTATCGTATATGGAAAATTTTGTAAGATGATAGACCTTATGTTTAAGGTCCTTACCACATACATAATAATAATAATGTGGACAAGAGGAAATTTTGAGAGGTGATGGATATATCTATGGTCTAGATGGTGGTGATGATTTACATGAGTATATACATATCCCCCAACTCATTGAGTTGTATATATTAAATATGCATGGCTTTTTACTTGTAAATTATACCTTAATAAAATGGTTCAAAAACAAAGGTGAAAATATAAAGGAAAATAAATTTTTAAGAAGCATATAATTCTGTTATCTTGTTACCTTTTCCAATTATATCCCATACATACCCAGTACCTGCTAAGAAATTATGCTTTGTTATCATGATCTTGGTAGAGATGTGGGTATTGATTTGAACAAATAGTATTTTGGTTAGACATAGGAAAACATTTCATTTTGTGTTTCAAATAAGAGTAAGTTGTTGAGTAAGTGAGAAGAATCGCTCTCAGGGTCTTCAGGAAATATATTCTCTGTTAATGGAAGGGTTGTCAGAACTTTTTTGAAAGTAAATGAGCACACGATAAAACTAGTCTATGTCTATTATGTCTTTAAATCAGTTTTGCTTAAGGATGTGGATTAATGTCTTTATTAGGACAAGGAACACACAATTATCAAGATAAAGCAATCTTGATGAAGAAAAGGCATTGAATAAATTTACCTGTATGGATAAACTTCAAGGAATATGTTTGCCATATATATATTTTTCCTTTCTACCTTCTTTTATGTTTACCTGTATCATATCTTATTTCTCTTCCCTTCTCCCTCAATTCTTTCTCTGTCCTTTATCCTTTCATATAATGCAGGGCACTTTAGTAGGCAAATTAGATAATGAGTCAGTGGATGTAGGTCAAACTTTGGATGCAGTTCATTGAATGCTGGTCATAATGATTGGTCAAATAAGTTTAGTACATTTCAACTAATTAGGACTTGAGTATGGAAAAGAATAAGGAAAAGTCTGTGTCCTAGTTGAGGAGACTGATGTGTTTTTCAGAATGCTCCATACACTCTTGTGCCTGTGTTCAATGTCACTTTTTGTGCATGGAATTTTACGTATCCCTGAGTGGTTAATCAGGAATCACCTCCTCATGGAGACCTTCCCTGGTTCCATAGATCTAAGTTAAGCTCGCTTACTATAGTCTCCAGTTTTAATTTATTTGCTTATTTTTAATAGCATATATCTTGCTTTTGGTTTACTCTTATATTCTGTGAAAATAAATCTCTTCCTATACCTCTGTATTACCTGAGTCGGCATTATCACGATGTCCCAGAGCAGGTTATCTTCCTGCACTTAGAGTTCCTTGAGGTACAACTCCTTTTTAATATTTCTGTGAATCTGTCCATGGAAATTTTTACCATTAAACATAGAAATCCATTCATCTGAGATAATGAAAATATTTTCTTCTGTCCTTAATGCATAATCGTTGTCTATAAATCTTAACCATAATTGCATGCATTAAAGTAATATTTAAAATACTTGTACACGGGCTGGCCCCGTGGCTTAGCGGTTAAGTACGCGCACTCTGCTACTGGCAGCCCAGGTTCGGATCCCGGGCGCGCACCGACACACCGCTTCTCCAGCCATGCTGAGGCCGTGTCCCACATACAACAACTAGAAGGATGTGCAACTATGACATACAGCTATCTACTGGGGCTTTGGGGAAAAAGAAAATAAAAGGAGGAGGATTGGCAATAGATGTTAGCTCAGAGCCGACCTTGCTCAGCAAAAAGAGGAGGATTAGCATGGATGTTAGCTCAGGGCTGATCTTCCTCACAAAAAAAAAAAAAAATACTTGTACACAATTCTGAAATTGTGAGGTCATACATCTAGGGATGGCTATAAATCCGTGCTAAATTTATTGGAATCTATTTTTTATTTTTTTATATTTTGCATACAAAAGAATATTGAATAATATATTAAAAAATTCATGTACCCACCACCAGTTAAAAAATAATATAGTATAGAAATAATTAAAGCTGACTTTACTTCTCACCCTGAATACTCATACTCTACCTGTGGATCTTCTGTTTGTTTGTTTTGTTTTGTTTTGTTTTACATTTCTCTATAGGATTATGGATTACTACTTACTACTATTAGTCATGGTCCTCTAGCAAAGAGCAATTTTACAAGCACTGAACCAAAAACTTGCCATTTAATAAAGGTTATTATACAACAGAAGCCCTTTTTGGAACCATTCAACAGACTTCAAGGATAGTTAGATTATTACAAAGTAACAGGTAAGATTGATCAATACATAGGAAATGCTATACATTTAAAGTGACAGAAAATATACTATTATGTAGTATTACAGAAAAATTAACTGTGGCTTAAAGTTTACTTTATATCATATTTACATATTTCTATGTCATATTTTCTTTGAAAAGACATATTTACTTGATGAGTTTTTCCCCACAGCCTTTTCTTCTTTTAATAAGTTTGCAAATGTGTTATATCGGGTCATGGCCTTAATTGAACAGAATGTAATTGAATGAAACACATGAGCAAGTAAATCTACTGTATGTAGAGTCTAAACAAATGTATTTTTGCTTTGACTTAACAGATTTTGGAAAATATTGTTTTCTGTAACTGCAATACACTTAGAATTACTACATGCCTGTCTTGAGTAATATCTTCTGCATCAATGGTTGGTAATATCTTCTGCATTGATGGTCATAGGTCAGTTCACATAGAGGCAGAGGACGTATCACTCGGAAAGAAAGTGAGATTATCTTACCTTTCAACAACTCTGAATGACCTCTTCTATTTCAGTTATCCCACTTCATTCCTTAAGAAAAAGAAATAAGCAATTCCAGTAAAACCGGTCTATTATTTACTATATAATTGTGGAAGTTCAGAGAGAAGCAGGGTGAGAGGAAACTGAATTCTTCATCCAAACCATGCACTATAGAATAACGATACTGTCCATGAGGCACTTCCACAATCCTGGGGAATCTTCCGGGTCTTCGCAGGGAGATCCTTCCATGATTGGTAGTCTTTCGTTGTCAATGTGAGCTGTATGTGGTATCAGCCTTCTGCTCAGGGAATCGTTCCTTCATTACATTTCTCCAGCAGCTCCGAGGTGTGCTGCTCCTGTGCTCGGCTCCAGTCCCCCTGTTAGCACCCACTGTAAGGCAAGGAGTTAGACGCTGCTGCCAAAGGAAGGTGTGTTTTAGTACTAACTTCACTCTTTGTTTTAGTGTTTATTGTACCTAAGTTGATGGCCTGAATATCAAGGTTTTATTTTTTCCTTATAAATAGGGCAAGGTTTAAAACATAAAGTCGCACATTTTACATTTTGTTTTTAGCAACTTGCTCGTCAGAATCAATCTGTAACAAATCCAAAATGCTGCCATGTCATTTCCCTCTGCTTTTCCTCAGCTTTTCTACGTGTTTTATTTCCGAGCTCATCTCTCAGGCTGCCTACTCTCCAGCAGCTTACAAGGAATCTGCGAGTGCAGTTGGCTCAAAGCTCCTGTTCGCTGATAAACCCCTCCCGGAGTAGCCTCCGCAGGATCTCTGGGAGGGCTCTGAGACTGTGATGTTCAGTCTCCATCATCATCCGGGAGGAGAGGCAATTAATGAGTTCCTGTCCCTTCAGGCCATTCACACTTGTCTTGTTCCTCTTGGTGAAATCAACTGGAAGGTTTTAAGAATGACAAAGCCTATTGGCCTTGTCAGGGCCAGGGCTACTAGTTGTTTCTCTAGAACAACTTTGGAGAATAATATCCATAATAATGGAGAATAATATCCATAATAATTCTCCATAATAATGGAGAATAATAATCTTTGGAGAAATATTATCATAAGTGAAGTGACCAGGGTTAGCCCTTAATCCTTTTCAGAAGCCTTACACTTTAATGAACCGTTTCCTCCCTTACTAGCAGACCTTATAATTCTAGAGGAATATCTTTATCTCTAACCTCATATCTGAAGCTCTATATTTTCATAGATATCCTTGTTCCCACCTCTATTCCTATTAATCTATCCATATATGTTGCCACTTACCATATATATGTTTTAATATACAAATATATATAAATGTAGTTAAAATTTGAAAAACAGGTTTATTATGAGGGCAATTCATAGATAAAAGCCATGTGTCTTGTCGCTCACGGATGACCTCTTTGCATTAGGAGTCAAGAACCCACACCGGACTTTACTGGTCATAAACTGTGGGATCTTGGTCAAGTCTCTTCTCCACTCTTGGTCTTGGTTTCTGGGTGAGCCAACTGAAGACATGAACTAAGTGATCACTAAGATTCCTTCCAACTCTAATCACCAGTCAATGCATTAGGGAGATTGTAGCAGTTCAATAATGTTGTCAGCAAATACATAAAAAGAAGAATATTTAAAAAGGAAGATTTCTCTGAGCAAGGAAAAGGTCCACGAGGCTGAAGTAACTCTACTATCTACACTCTACTGTCAACGGAGCCATCAATCCTGGATTCATTTTTATTTTTCAAGAGTAGGATATTTAACCACATCATTTTCGGACATTCTTTTATAAACTGAGATAGTTATTTAAATAAAATCTGTGTTATGGAATCTTATCAGTAGCAAAGGCTAAAACTTCCCTGTGAAGAAAATTTAAGTGTGGATGGAAATAGACAGAGGCTAAGGGAGAAAACATTACTAGGAAGACATGTGTTGAGCAGCAACTTCACTGACTGATGTGGTAGTCAAGTGCTTAGCAGACAGCAGATACTCACAGGTATACTCACAGGTTCCCTCTGAAGAGGGTTTAATGAAGGGACTGCTGCCAGAGGTGTAAGCGAAGGTGAGGGTTCAAGTTAGGCACTCACACCATGTGTAATCTAGTGTGAAAAGGATAACAACAAGCATCACAAAAACACCATTACAACATCTAGACCTAAAATTAAAGAGGCTTGAGCAAGGTGACTGCAACCAGGAGAGAAATGATGGCAAATAAGCCACCCTACAGAGGCTAGTACCTTAGAACACAGTCACTATCAGACCACAGTAAAGCAAGAGGGGAATGGCAGAGACAGGGCACAGGAATAATTACCCCAATCTTTCTCTCCCTCTACTTTCTGACACCCTGCCAGTCCCTTCTATTAGCTGCCTGCATCTAGAGGATGACAGAGCCCAGATGATGCAGTTATGAAGGTTAGAGCAAGTGAGAGAGGGTGGTAAATATGCACACAGTGTAATCAGAGAATAACTAGCACATCCAATCGTTTTTTGCTGTTTAGCATCCACTCAAGTCTTTTACTTGAAAGAAGAAATTCACATCCCTCCCCCACCACCACCATCAAAAAGGGAAAGAACAAAGTACCATCACCCACCACAGTCATGTGGGATGAAGTCAATTCAGTCCTACCCTCAGCTGGAATTTCAATTGTAAACTGAGATACCAAGAATACTCTTCACATGAAATTTAAGAAAAAAAAGCATTAAAATAAATAACATAAATAAAATGAACAACAACAAAAACAACAAAAGCAGAGAGGCTATAATTCTTCTTCTCTAGCAGGATATTAGGCTGAAATAGATCAGCGTAGTTTCCTTTTTCCTATCATTCATTTCATTTTACCCTTACCTCTTTCAACACCTCAGCAGATTGACTTCACTATTTTTCTCTGAGAACTATTTCTTGCAGAAATAACTTCATCATTGAAGTCAACGCGTCACTTCAATCATTCATTCTGTTATTAGTGAATTAATCTCTATTTTCATTATTTTTCAACAAGAACTGTAAATGTACTATGATATAACTAGCGAATCCTAAGGATTCCAGACACAGTCCTCCTTGCCATCATTGGAGAGGGCAACCCCATATCTCTCTGGTAATCAGAATTGATTGTCCCAGCCAGTACAGCAGTCCCTTCAATATTTTTTGGTTCAGCTACATGAAGGGGCTAAAATGGTTTACATTCCACCTTGTATGAGATAGAGATTCTATTCAAAGCTTAAGGTTTCTTTGCTTCAACTTCATATTATTCCTACGTCTTCAAGGTAAATTATCTATACCTACTCTGCTGGTATCTCTTCTCTAGCTCTTCTTATGAAAATAGAGTTCCATCTTTTATAATTATTCCCAATGATAACTTCATATTGAATCTTAGACTCTTGATAGTATGAAGATATTATCTGAGCTTACAATATTAACAATTTATCGAGCATCATTTTATAAATTAGAGAGAATGTTTGGTCCATCGTAGACAGTGATGTCATTAATACATACTGGATGAATGAGTAGTATATACTTAAAATGTGATCCTAGGCTGCAAGGGAAACTGTATATTATATAACACCTATGTGTCAGAAACATTTCTTATCATTTGATTACAATTGTGTTGCATAAATTATATTATTTCCTTGCAAGCTATATAATGTTGATATATTTTTGTTTATAAACAAAACTCAAATGCAAGAGAGCAAATGAACTCTCATGGCTTTAACATTTACAAATGGCAGAATGGTGACCTGAAGATATAACATCTTATTCTAAGTTTCATTTTCCTTTTAAAACAATATAAAGTTGTCTGTCTGCAGAAGTGTGGATTGTTCTTTCTCTATATTCAGCACATAATAAAACTTTATAATTTAGTGGAAACTTTATTTTAAAGATGTTGTAATTCTACTTGCAAAGCTGTTTGGAAATTTAGGAAGAGAACACGAGGTTGATGGACTTGAGTATCATGTCAGACTGAGGGTCTTTAATCACTATCATTTCACACAAAGGAGCAGGAAATTGCCTGAGAGTAGAAGTTTAATAGTTGAGGGATGCTCTATAAAAATGCTAAAGCTATAAATGGCAATTCAGATATGAGCCAATAAAGAGGCAGGTAATGGTTTAAAACTATGTTTTAAAACCTATATTTAGGATAATTTGTTAGGAATTATAGTTTCTTTTTTTGGAATAACTTTTATATAACCAATTCTTTTGAAAATTGCAGTTGAGAAAATAGTATCAGTGTGAACTTATTTTATTCAGTTTTAAATAGAAGTTGTAAAAATTAATAATTATTTGGGAGAAAAGGACATTATATGAAATAATTCCTGCCTGCATTCAATAGGCTGTTGCAGGATAAGCTGCTGTTTGGATCACTGTCCATGCCGTATGGAACAATCTAAAGTGATTCATACCAACAGAGCACATTCAAACAGAGTGATGGTCATGATTTATTTTTTCAAGTGAGCGGTTATTTCTTCACTTTATTTTCTTGGCTATCAGCAATCAAGCCCCGCAGTGTACCTGCATTACCTCACTAGCAAAGTCACCCAGAAGGTGAATGTGGATAAATTACCGAGTCACAGATGATAAATGAAAGAAAACTCTTGGGAGGTACTGCCACTTAACTAGAAATTTTGGGTTCCCAGAGAATCAAGATTATAGATGGCTGACTGGAGTCTTACAGCTGGAAGATGTGTTTCAACCAAGTGACTGATTTGTCACTGAACTCTTTGACTGGTTTCATCAAAAACATTCTCCTCCACCAAGACAAGCAGGAGAATAAATTATCCTCAGTCACATAGTATATTCCATGCCTCTGCTGTGGGCAGTGCTGTAGAATAAAAAGGGCACACTCTCAGCATATCGTAGTAATAATGATCATAATGGATAATTTGTCCTGAATGCTTTCTATGTCCCACTCACTGGCTAAGCATTTACAACAACCCTAAGAGAATCCTTCTTATTATCTCTGTTTACATAGCAGGTAAAAGAGGTTTAGGGAGGTTAAATTACTTCCTAAGGTCATTTGTGTGCCAAATGAGCCCTTCCTTTCCATTGGAACTATGTATATATATTTTTTCTAGTTCTGCACAGACTACCTCATTTGTTCCTCACAGTTACCCATTTTAAAGTTCAAGAAACTGTGTCTCAAAGAAGATATTTGTCCGAGCATGGAAATGTACTTGCCCACTTAAGGAAACTTTAATTAGTGATCTAATCTGAAATGTGCTCAAGAGGGTCCCCACCCCCATGAAAAACTGCTTCATTTCTTCAAAGAGAATATTCTTTCTTGAGATAACTCTTATTTGGAGGAGAAGGCCTCTTAACCTTCAGATATCAAGTGACTGGTGAGCCACACAGAAAGATTCTCTAGGATCAAGAGCCGTGAATGGATTTTAATCATAATTAGAGTAACATAAAATGCTCTAATTATTAATTATAGGACGTTGCTCAGAAATTATTTTAGTCTATATAGTTTGATTAATTGGTTTTAGTTAGTGTACATATTATACTGAGCAATATTATAATGTGAATTTTAAGAGTGTTAGTTTTATACTTTTGGATGATGAAGGCTATAGATTATGGAATAGATTGAAGTATAAATAGGATAGGATAGGATGCATCCTGCAAGCCATGGGAGAATGGATGGACCATACTCTATACAGATTATATGAAAATAACTGAACTGCAGCTATTGTGAAGAAAATAAAATGAAGGCTTCTCTAAATACAAGTGCCCGCTCTGGTAGGGAAAAGTCTCCTTCCTGCAAAGATTTTCTCTTTGGTCTGGCAGTTTTTAAGTTCTACACATTTATTTCCCAGGGAACATTCAGAAAATAGGCTTAGGGAGTCTGTCATTTCTTCAAGAATAAACAAATATATCAGGGATTTAAAATAATGGACACTATTTTAGTGGTGATACATTAAAAGGGTATATCATTGCAAATACAGAACCCTATCACAGATGTAATATAATTTAATGTTCAAAGTGAATTTGTGACAGAAGTAATTCTATTTTATTGTTCAAATGAGAAACTTAAGGCTCATATAAGGTTAAGCTGCCCCTCATTGGTAACATAGTAAATCTGATATCTATTTGTATCAGTCAGGATAGAATCAGGACAAAGAACCACTCCATAATTTAAATGGGAAAAAATAATATAAAATAGTATTAAGTAGTAAAAAGTCATTAATTCATAAGAGGTAAAAAGAACTGCAAACATTACAAGAATACCAGATATAGGGAGCAGCCACTATCTCGAAGGCTGAGACAGTATCCAAGAAAGAAACAAACTTGGAAGATGACCACCCTCAACACAACAAATTAAGACCTTGTTGGATGGGCTGTGCCCACTGAATAGTGGAGAAGCTCATGGAGGTGCCACAGGCTGGGGCTGGCAAGCAGGAAACCGCTCATTGCGATGCCAGAGGAACTCTCTGAGAAGCTGCCCACTGGGGTGCCATTGAAAGTCACTAGAAGAGATTACCACTAGATGTTCTGCACACTCCCGGCTGCTGACTCATGTAGGAGCTAGAAGAGAGGAGCATATCTGAACCAGTAAGAGAATGACTATTCTCCTTCAGCGGTCATCCTGTATCCTCTACTGAAAGAGCATAATATTGTACCAGCTGGCAAAGGAGAAAGATTTATAGGCTCCAGCTCTGGTATCATAAATTAGGGAAAAGGAGATTAAATCAGAATAGAAGAAGAGATTGATAATTAGCAGACCATCTCCTTAGGGTGTTTATGAATCAAAGATACTAAGATATGTTGAAAATTACAAGGAGAGGTATAAATATAAGATGGCATCATCAGTCTGCTATTCAACTGTAAAATCCATGTAGTATATCAGTACACTGCTTTTTGCTCAATATGGCCAGAATATACCAGAAATTCATTCGTGTGCTGGTTAATTTTATGTGTCAACTTGACTGGGCTAAGGAGACGCCCAGATATCTGTTAAAACATTATTTCTGGGTGTGTCTATGAGAGTGTTTCTGGAAGAGATTAGCATTTGAATTGGTAGACTGTGGACAAAGAAGATTGCCCCCACCAATGTGGGTGGGCATCATCCAATCCGCTGAGGACGTGAATAGAGAAAAAAGGTGGAGGAAGGGAGGAGTTCATCTCGGCTCGAGCTGGGACATCCATCTTCTCCTGCCCTCGGATGTTGATGTTCCTGTTTCTCTGGCTTTTGGACTCGGACCAGGACTTACATTATCTGCCCCCGCAGTTCTGGGGCCTTCGGTTTTGGCCTGGAACTACACAGCAGGTTTTCCGGGACTCTAGGTTGCAGATGGCAGACTGTGGGACTTCTCAGCCTCCATAATCACATGAACCAATCCCTCATAATACATCTCTTTCTGTATATCACTCTATACCCTATTGCTTCCGTTTCTCTGGAGAACTCTAATATAATCCTTTTATTTTTATTCATTTGTTTTTTTATCCACTCATTCGTTCATATATCAATTTAACAAATTTTATTTACCAACTATGCGAAATGTATTGCCATTGATTAACCAATACATCCATTAATCCTTTAATTCAATAAATATCTCAACTCCAACTATTTACAATTCATTATTCTGTATGTTCACTGATGTGTCCACTGATGAAAAAAATAGATATTTAAAAAGTATGGCCCCCATGGCCACAAGGCATTGGCATTCTGACAGGGGTTGGGGGTGGAGAAATAATATAAATAACCATACAATATATTGATTGGAGCTAAGTGATACAGAGAAAAATTAAGGAGAGACGGGGCGTAGGAATTCGAGGGGATTTTGCAATTTTAAATTCAGTAGTCAGGGAAATCCTCACTGAGGAAGTGACATTTGTGCAATACTTTGAAGGAGATGAGGGCAGAGGCCATGGATATATTTGCAGAATATAATGGATATAATGTAGGCACCCAGGAGAGGAGTATGCCTAGTGGATTTCAGGAGAAACAAGGAGGCCACCACGGCGGGCTGAGCAGAGGGGCAGTGGTAGTAATTGAAGCCAGAGAGGGCTTGGAGGATGAGATCACAGACGGCCATGGAGGACACTGTTAGGGCTTTGTTAGTTTGCTCTGAGTGAGCCATTAGTGTTTTGAGCAGAGAGTGTCATGATTTATATTCTAGAGCAGATACTTCATAACTGTGCTGATAGCATAACTGTGCTGATAGCATACTGTCTGGGAACACAGAGTGGAGAGAACAGTCAGGAGATCGTTACAGTAATCCAAGTAAGATATGATAGATAATCGGACCATGTCAGTAGGAGATCTTTAACAAGTGTCTTTTTTTCTTTTTAGTTAAATAATATTTATCTTGCATTCTTGTTATGGATTGAATGCTTGTGTCTCCCCCAAATTCCTATGTTGAAATCCTAACCACAAATGCTATGGTGTTAGGAAGTGGAGCCATTGAGAGGTGATTAGTCATGAGGGTGGAGCCCTCACAAGGCGGATTAGTGCCCTTAGAAGAAGGTGACAATTTTTTGAGAAAAACTTAATAATAACACGGATAATACATTCACAAGGAATGAATAAGATGGATATGAATCAAACTGATTCACTGAAACTGATTCTCAACTGAAGCTTCAGCTTTGACTTAATGTTACACCACACTACTCAAATTCAAGATACTTTTCAAACTTTTTTTTTTTTTTTTTTTTTTAACCACAGAATTGATGCTCTTTTATTGCTTAAAAAAACACAAGTGTTCACTTTTGGAAGAGCTAAGTCGCTTTACAGGAGAGGTACTTCCAATGTTGACTTTTTTTTTTTTTTTAATTGATGATTTAATAGTTTTTAACATTGTGAAATTTTGGGTTGTACATTTTTGTTTGTCCATCACCATATACATGTCTCCCTTCACCCCTTGTGCCCATCTCCCACCCCCATTGCGCCTGGTAACCACAATACCAGTTTTCTCTGTCCATGTGTTGGTTTATATTCCACATATGAGTGAGATCATACAGTGTTTGTCTTTCTCTTTCTGGCTTACTTCACTTAACATAATACCCTCCAGGTCCATCCATGTTGTTGCAAATGGGACGATTTTGTCTTTTTTTATAGCTGAGTAGTATTCCATTGTATATATATATACCACATTTTCTTAATCCAATCGTCAGTTGAGGGACACTTAGGTTGCTTCCACTTCTTGGCTATAGTGAACAATGCTGCAATGAACATAGGGGTGCATAAGCCTCTTTGGATTGTTGATTTCAGGTTCGTTGGATAGATTCCCAGTAGTGGGATGGCTGGGTCATAGGGCCTCTCTATTTTTAATTCTTTGAGGAATCTCCATACTGTTTTCCATAGAGGCTGCACCCCTTTGCATCCCCACCAGCTGTGTATGAGGGTTCCTTTTCTCCACATCCTCTCCAACGTTTGTTGTTTTTTGTCTTGGTGATTATAGCCATTCTAATGGGTGTGAGGTGATATCTTGGTATTGTTTTGATTTACATTTCCCTGATGATTAGTGATGTTGAACATCTTTTTATGTGCCTATTGGCCATCTGTATATCTTCTTTGGAGAGTGTCTGTTCATTTCCTCTGCCCATTTTTTGATCAGGTTGTTTGTTTTTTTGTTGTTCAGTTGTGTGAGTTCTTTACATATTATGGAGATCAACCCCTTGTCAGATGTATGTTTTGCAAATATTATCTCCAAGCTGGTGGGTTGTCTGGTCATCTTGATTCTGGTTTCATTTGTCTTATAGAAGCTCTGTAATCTGATAAAGTCCCACTTTTTTATTTTTTCTTTAGTTTCGCTAGTCTGGGTAGGCGTGTCATCTGAAAAGATTCCTTTACGACCAATGTCAAAGAGTATGTTGCCTATATTTTCTTCTATGAGTTTTACAGTTTCAGGTCTCATCTTCAGGTCTTTGATCCATTTTGAGTTAATTTTTGTGAATGGTGATATCACATGGTCCACTTTCATTCTTTTGCACGTGGCTGTCCAGTTTTCCCAACACCATTTATTGAAGAGACTTTCCTTTCTCCGTTGTATGTTCTTAGCACCTTTGTCGAAAATTAGCTGTCTGTGTATGTGTGGTTTTATTTCTGGGCTTTCAATTCTGTTCCACTGATCTGTGTGTCTGTTTTTGTACCAATACCACGCTGTTTTGATTACTATTGCTTTGTAGTATGTTTTGAAGTCAGGGATTGTGATGCCTCCTGCTTTGTTCTTTTTTCTTAGGATTGCTTTACCTATTCGGGGTCTTTTGTTGCCCCATATAAATTTTAGTATTCTTTTTTCTATTTCTGTGAAGAATGTCATTGGGATTCTGATTGGGATTGCATTGAATCTGTAGATTGCTTTAGGTAATATAGACATTTTAACTATGTTTATTCTTCCAATCCACGTGCATGGGATATCTTTCCATTTCTTTATGTCATCATCGATTTCTTTCAATAATGTCTTGTAGTTCTCATTGTATAGGTCATTCACCTCCTTGGTAAGATTTATTCCTAGGTATTTTATTCTCTTTGACGCAATTGTAAATGGTATTATCTTTTTGAGCTCTCTTTCTGTTAATTCATTATTAGCATACAGAAATGCAACTGATTTTTGTAGATTGATTTTGTACCCTGTAACTTTGCTGTAGTTGTTGATTATTTCTAATAGTTTTCCAATGGATTCTTTAGGGTTTTCTATGTATAAAATCATGTCATCTGCAAATAGTGAGAGTTTCACTTCTTCGTTACCTATTTGGATCCCTTTTATTCCCTTTCTTGCCTAATTGTTCTGGCCAAAACCTCCAGTACTATGTTGAACAGAAGTGGTGAGAGTGGGCAGCCCTGCCTCATCCTGTTCTCAGAGGAATGTCTTTCAGTCTTTCCCCATTGAGTGTGATGTTGACTGTGGGTTTGTCATAAATAGCCTTTATTATGTTGAGGTACTTTCCTTCTATTCCCATTTTGTTGAGAGTTTTTGTCATAAATGGATGTTGTATCTTGTCAAATGCCTCCTCTGCGTCTATTGAGATGACCATGTGGTTTTTATTCTTTGTTTTGTTGATGTGATATATCACATTGATTGATTTGCGGATGTTGAACCATCCCTGAGTCCCTGGTATAAATCCCACTTGATCATGGTGTATGATCTTTTTAATGTATTGCTGTATTTGGTTTGCCAATATTTTGTTGAGGATTTTTGCATCTATGTTTATCAGCGATATTGGCCTGTAATTTTCTTTCTTTGTATTGTCTTTATCTGGCTTTGGTATCAGGGTGGTGTTGGCCTCGTATGATTTAGGAAGTGTTCCATCTTCCTCTATTTTTTGGAATAGTTTGAGAATGATGGGTATTAAATCTTCTTTGAATGTTTGGTAAAATTCACAGGAGAAGCCATCTGGTCCTGGACTTTTATTTTTTGGGAGGTTTTTGATTATTATTTCAATCTCTTTACTTGTGATTGGTCTATTCAGATTCTCCATTTCTTCTTAGTTCAGTTTTGGGAGGTTGTATGAGTCTAAGAATTTATCCATTTCTTCTAGATTGTCCAATTTGTTGGCATATAATTTCTCATAGTATTCTCTTACAATCCTCTGTATTTCCGTGGTATCTGTTGTAATTTCTCCTCTTTCATTTCTAATTTTATTTACTTGAGCCTTTTCTCTTTTTTTCTTAGTAAGCCTGGCTAAGGGTTTGTTGATTTTGTTTATCTTCTCAAAGAACCAACTCTTTGTTTCATTAATCCTTTCTACTCTTTTTTTGGTCTCAATTTCATTTATTTCTGCTGTGATTTTTATTATTTCTTGCTTCTGCTGACTTTGGCCTTTGTTTGTTCTTCTTTTTCTAGTTCTGTTAGGTGTAATTTAAGGTTGCTTATTTAGGCTTTTTCTTGTTTGTTAAGGTGGGCTTGTATCGCTATGAGTTTCCCTCTCAGGACCGCTTTTGCTGCATCCCATATGGTTTGGTATGGCATATTTTCATTTTCATTTGTTTCCAGATAGTTTTTGATTTCTCCTTTAATTTCATCAGTGATCCATTGGTTGTTCAGTAGCATGTTGTTTAATCTCCACATTTTTGTCACTTTCCCAGTTTTTCTTTCATGGTTCATTTCCAGTTTCATAGCATTATGGTCTGAAAAGATTCTTGTTATGATTTCAATCTTCTTAAATTTCTTGAGGCTTGCTTTGTTTCCCAACATATGGTCTATCCTTGAGAATGTTCCATGTGCGCTTGAGAAGAACATGCAGTCAGCTGTTCTTGGATGGAGTGCTCTGTATACGTCTACTAGGTCCATCTTATCCAGTTTTTCATTTAAGTCTACTATTTCTTTATTGACTTTTTGTCTGGATGATCTATCCATCGATGTAAGTGGGGTATTATGATCCCCTACTATTATTGTGTTGTTGTTAATGCCTCCTTTTAGGTTTGTTAATAGTTGCTTTCTGTACATTGGTGCTCCTATGTTGGGTGCATATATATTTATAAGTGATATGTCTTCTTGATGGAGTGTCCCTTTTATCATCATATATTTCCCTTCTTTGTCTTTCTTAACTTGTTTTATCTTGAAGTCTTCTTTGTCTGATAATAATATGGCAACACCTGCTTTCACTTGTTCACCATTAGCTTGGAGTACTGTCTTCCATCCTTTCACATTGAACCTGTGCTTGTCTTTAGTACTGAGATGTGTTTCCTGGAGGCAGCATATTGTTGGGTCTTGCTTTTTAATCCATCCTGCCACTCTGTATCTTTTGATTGGAGAGTTCAACCCATTTACATTTAGGGTAATTATTGATATGTGAGGGCTTAATGTTGCTGTTTTGTCACTTATTTTCTGGTTCTTTTGCTTTTCCTTTGTATCTTGTCCCATTTGTTTCAGACTGCCAATTTAGTTTGGTTGTTCTGTTTTATGACTCTTCTAGTTTTCTCTTTGTTTATCATATGTGATTTTGTTTTGATTATTTGTGTAGTGGTTACCTTGAGGTTTGGGTAAAAAATCTTGTGTATGAGATAGTCCATTATCTGATGGCCTCCTATTGCCTTATACTAAGTCAATTCAATCACTTTCCTCTTCCCCTTCTAAGTCATTCTTGTTATACCTTATTCTATCTTGTGTTGTGGCTGTGTGTTTACAGTGATGAGGTTAAATTTATTTTTGGTGAATTCCTTCCTGTAATCTTTGATTTTAGTATTTAAGTGGTTGCTAACCTATTCCAGTAAAGATCTACTATTTTTCTGAGTTTATCTACCTATTTTTCTCCTTGCTCCAAGCTTGGTATTCCCTTCCTCTTCTTTTTTTCAGGCCTGAGGCCCTTCTTGAGTATTTCTTTTAGTGGGGGTCTCGTGGCCATGAACTCCCTTAGCTTTTGTTTATCTGGGAGAGTTACTATTTCTCCATCATATTTGAAGGATATTTTTGCTGGTTAGAGTATTCTTGGCTGAAAGTTTTTGTCTTTCAGTATTTTGAATATATCATTTCAGTCTCTCCTAGCCTGTAAATTTTCAGTTGAGAAATCCGCTGAGAGCCTGATGAGAGTTCCTTTGTACGTTATTTTTTGTTTTTGTCTAGCTGCCCTTAACATTGTTTCTTTGTCATTGACTCTGGCTAGCCTTACCACTAGGTGTTGTGGAGAGGGCCTTTGCCTGTTGACATATTTAGGTGACCTGTTGGCTTCGCTTACTGGTATTTCCTGCTCCTTCCCCAGATTTGGGAAATTCTCAGCTATTATTTCCTTGAATAGTCTCTCTGTTCCTCTTTCCCCTTCTTCTCCCTCAGGAATACCTATAATCCTTATGTTACATTTCCTAATAGAGTCAGATATTTCTCGGAGACTTTCTTCATTTCTTTTTAGTCTTAGTTCTCTCTCCTCTTCCATCTGGAGCATATCTGTATTCCTATCCTCTAAAATGCTAATTCTTTCCTTCATATTGTTAGCTCTGTTCTTTAAAGATTCCAGATTCTCCTTTATCTCCTCCATTGTGTTCTTCATCTCCATCAGCACTGATTGGTTTTTCTTTATGATTTCAATCTCTTTTGTGAAGAAACTCCTAATCTCATTGAATTGTTTGTCTGTGCTGTCTCGTATTTCGTTGAGTGTTTTTATGATAGCTATTTTGAAATCTCTGTCATTTAGGTTATGGATTTCTGTGTCTTCAGGGTTGGTTTCTGGGTGCTTGTCATTTTCCTTCTGGTCTAGTGATTTCATGTATCTTTGCATTGTGGTTCTTGTGTTGGCTTTGTTTTTCCTCATCCTGGAAATCTCTGGTTGCTACTTCCACCTGCCACCACTGTGTGGTGGTAAAGGGCTGTGTAATCTAAGCCCCCTGTGCTCTGCCACGGCTGTTTGCTGCGCTCCACGGGTCAGATCACTTGGTCTGGTCTGGTTGGCTGAGCTGCAGAGTCCAGTTTGCGGGAAGGGGGGGCTCTCTCTTTTGCCCTCTAGGTCCCTGGCGTGGGGGGCTTCTCGCTCGCCCCTCGTTATCTGCTCTTGGGGTGCTCAGATGTTGATGGTAGCCCTGTGGCTTTTCTGAGTCCTCTGTGTGGGAGTTTCCCACTGGCTGAGAGAGCCCGAAGAGCTACAGTTTCCCAGCAGAGGGCCTCCCATCCCCCCCCTCTGAGAGCCGGGCAGACCGGGATCGCTGATCTGATGAGGAGGGAGAGGAGTTCTCCTTACCTCTCCCCACTTCCTCCCCACTCTCAGATGTGTGGCAGTGTGGATCTTTCTGATCTTGCTTTTCACTGTCTGGGATTCCATTGTTGGTCTGTGACTGTTCCTTTTGTTGTATCTTATTGGGGGAAGAGTTCACGGGAAAGCTCACTCCGCCATGACGCTGACTTCACTCCCAATCTCAAACTTTCTTTTCAATGAAATATGACCTAGTGGTTAAGAGCTTGAAATGAGAAGATGTCCCATATCCATGGACTGGAAAAATTGATACTGTTAAAATGTACATACTGCCTAAAGTGATCTACAGATGTAGTGCAATCCTTATCAAAATCTCAACGGCAATTTTATAGAAATAGAAAAAGTCAGTCCTAACATTCCTATGAAACCACAAAACACCTCAAATAGCCAAAGAAGCTTTGAGCAAGAACAAAGCTGAAGACATCACACTTTCTGATTTCAAAACGTATTACAAAGCTACAGTAATGCTGCAGCATGGATGAAACTTGAAGACATAAAGCCAAATGTAACAAGCCAGTCACAAAAGGACAAATACTGTATGATTCCACTCAGATGACTTATCTAAAGTAGTCAAACTCAGGGAAGCAGGAAGTAGAAAGGTGGCTTCCAGGGGCTGGGGGGAGGGGAAGTGGGGAGTTGTTCGAGGACTGTAGCGTTCCAGTCATGCAAGATGAGAAAGTTCTGGAGATCTGCTGTAGAACTGTGCTTATACTTAACAATACTGTACCTCACACTTGAAAATGTGTTAAGAGGGTAAAGCTCATGTAATGTGTTTTTTACCACAATAAAAAGAAAAATAAATGTGCCTGGCACAAAGTGAGACTGTGTGATAGCTACAGTTCCTAGGAGCAGTTGTAGCATATTTCAAAGCCTGTCCCAGCCCCTGCGGCTGAAAAGCAGGGGGGCAGAGAGCCGCAGGAGACGAGCTCAGAGAAATAGCCAGAAGGCAGATGGGGCAGTGTCTCGTGTGGGTGGGGAGAAGTTTGGACCTTAAGTGATTGGGAGCCTCTGGGAGTGTAAGAACAGAGTGACATGATCTGATTTGTCACTTTATTCTCTGGCTCTCCATCCCTTTATTAAAGATTTAATTCCGTGATTCGACTCACAGTTGCCCATATATATGGCCCCTCAGAAAGTAGTTTCTGAAGTTGAAATGAGAATAACTGTGGAATTTGGCTTTTTCTGAAGAGATAGGAAACAGACTTCTCTGAATTTCAGCCCGGCTGTACTTCTTAATCTTCCTTGTAGATGCAGAAAGGCCTGAAGCAAACACTATATTATTTTCAAGAAATCATCCAACAGCTAGCTCATTGCAAGTTGTCTCTGGATGATCCCTTTCACAACCATTGATACTGGCCTAATCGTTACTTCAGAATGCACTCTGAAGTAGATGAACACAAACTTTTTGCTCCTGACGCTTATTTCCTTCTATCACAAAAATTACCTGAAACTTGGAAATAGGCAAACAGCTCACTGGGTGTTTTTTTCAGTGCAATTCTGGGCTTGCAACTTTGCTAGAATTTATATTGACTGGGCTATTTTATAATTGTGTAAGGACAGATATTAACTTGCAGATTTTTGTCAAGTAGAGAGGCAAATAATTTCTTTCCGGTGGAAGAGATAACCTCAGAGGTTATGGTTTATGGCCTTGATGGACATTAATTGGATTTTTGTAAAATCAGGACTCTTATTATCTCTGTTAGATTTTCTGTATATACTTAGCTTCCCAAGTGCTCTTTTAACTGGTCATAACATTGTACTGGTTCTTTTCTTAATTAATGAGTTGAATAAAATCTTTGATGTGTGCACATTCTTCATTTGTATGGAATAATAATTTTTTCCTTTTTGAATATGATACCTTAACATCTCTCAGATCTCTTTTTTCATGATTAAGGCTGCAGTTCCTTCTTATTCCCACAAAACAGACATCCTAAGCTTTCTCCAGTGCTTAAAATACAATGTCAAATTTAAAACCTTTTATTTTTAAGGAAAAACAAAATCACAATTCATTATGATTTACAAGCACATAACAAAAAACAATGAAACTAGTAGCTTCCAAAAGGGGCTGTTGCTATGGAGAGCTCATCACTGACATCCTATGTGGAGGATGATTAGATGATTATTAGAATGATTATTATTATTTTCAGTTGTCAGTTACCACCTGCAATATTATTATACATTCAGGCAGGAAGAGGACATAAAGCCCATTAAATTGGCTGTCTGAAGACTTGGTGACACAGTCTACAGTGCTGTTTGCTATGCAAGAGGTAGACCAGGAGGGAGGAAAAAAGCAAATTTGCTTCAGTACCAGCTGCAAAAACTGCCAGTATTGGGGAATGATACCTCCTTTGTAAGGAACCTGTCATCCACTGCTTTCCTTAGAGCAGAACAAATTTAGATAACAAGGTAGAGCTCATATAAAGGGACGATATCAAAAATGGTATTGATTACATAGGCAGTATGGCATACACATGGCAGTGATTCTTAGAATTGAGTGTGTAAAAGTTCATTATGAGAACATAATAAAAAGGCAGCTTCCTAGCATCCAGCTTGAGAAAATATCTTACAGTAAATCTAGGGTGTGACTCAGAAATCTGTATTTGTAATACTAACCTTTGATTATTCAGATGTAGGCATCATACCTAACACTTCAGTGCTAGGATGGTTGATGACACTGGTTTCTCACTTTAATCTCAGCTCTGCTTACATGTGACATTGAGCAAGTCATCTATATTCTTTGTGTAACAAATAGTATGGTTAATCTGAATTATATCTATATCTATCAATCTGTCCATCTTTCTATCATCTATCTATCTATCTATCTATCTATCTATCTATCTATCTATCTATCTATCTACTGACCTATCTCTATTTCAAGTCCTTGCACCATTCTGCTTAGTATAAATTTGTGCCTCTTCTTTCTTTGATTTTCTATGTATGCAGGCTCTTTATTCTTGTCTAATTTATTTAATACCCTGCCTGGGATATTCTAGTGATTTGGAGGGGAATAATAAAGCGGCAACACTCATGTGTCTATAAAGTGTTAAGTATTTATCTTAAACGTCCACTGCTTTTCTGAACACTTCTTTGTCACTCCACAAAACGTACCTTCTATTGCTATTGGCATGAAACTTCGAGCCCTTTAAATGTGTCAGTTCATTATTATAGTGGATAGTGGATGTATCTAACCATTTTTTTTAATCTGGAGAAGAGTTGTTGGTGCACACACATGTGTGCACACACACGCAAAGTAAAATCTGCATATTCCTAGTAAGGAATACCAAACATGTCAAAATAGCACTGATTACACTGCGAAAAAATGTATTGCAAATTTTACACAGAAAATTGATGTATAAAAAGATGCATTTCTAAGAAAATTGTTCAAAGCATCATTCCATGTATTTCTATTAGCAAGATATTGAACTAAATCTAAACTAGACTTGATTGTAAATACACCATATCTGTACCTATTATGCCATCAATTAAATTTAATCCTTTTAGAACTGTACTTATACATTTATAATGCATTTTTACCATCCTCTTAGCGGTCCTGTGAGGTGAGGAGGGCAGGTGGGGATCTTCTTAGCTTACAGGCAAGGGTATTTAATTTCAGGGAGGTTGAGAGTCTTGCCTCAGTTCACAAGGCTAATTAGCCTGCAAGGGATAGAACTAGGGCTTGGAATGAAAATATATTAAGCTAATTTCAGAGTGATTCTCACTACAGTGCCATGACAGAGAGCCATGGGACCAGTGAGAAAGTGAGCTTTTCATTCATTTTCTCCATCATTATTTATTGAGCCCCTACTTCATGAAAACCTGGTAATATAGCCATAGACAAAAGAGATAAAGTCCTTGCTCTCAAAGAGATGACATTTTGGACAGCCAACAAATCAACAAACCAATATAGAGTGTAATGTCAAGTAGTAACAAATATTATGAAGATAAGTAAGGACACGGAGCTAACAAGTGATAGAATTGGGGTGGTAGAGACGACATTTTCGATAGGATAATCATTGAGCATATTTCAGATAAGATGACAGTTGAATAGAGCTTGAAAAGGAGTGGCCATTTGATACTGGAGGAATAGCAGCCATGGAAGAAAAAAAGAGCACAAAGGCCCAAGGCAAGTAGTATTTGGGAGTTCCAGGCCCAGGCCTAGCAAGGGGGCCGTGTGACTGCAGCCTGAGTGAGCCATAGGCAGAGTAGTAGGAGATGAGGCTGAGAGAGGCACAGGGGGCCCTCATAGACCATGATGAGGATATTTTATCAATTAAATGAGAATCCACTGGAGAGTTTTAGGGGGAGGGGTGCCATGATTTCATTTATGTTTTAAAGGAGTCATTATGTCTTTCTGTGTTATATAGATTTAGGAGAAGGGGTGAAATAGAATGATAATTTAAGATGCAAGTATAATAGTCTAAGAAGTTTAAAAAGGTTTAATTTTAAGATTTTGTTGGATTTTGTGAGATCCAAACCTTTAAGGAATTCTTCAGTTTCATGGAGACCCTGCCTCATTTATTTCTTTCAAAGAAATTTTAATGTGTATCAGGGAGGGTCCTATTTAGCAATCCTTTGAAAAGGGGTAGTGGAGAGTGAAGAATTAAAGCAGTCTATTAGGTCTTGAAGCTTTGAAGTTGGGATAAAGAAAGATTGAAAAGGAGAGTAAATGCTCAAAATTAGAATAAAAATCTCATTTGAAAAAAGATATGGAAGCTAGTAGTATCATTTCTACCGTAAAATTTAAAATATGGTTGTTTTGATTGTTTCATCAGTGTTTTAAAGCTCTCAATTTTTTCCTATAAAATGTCAAATGAAACCTGTAACTTAAAATTTTACTCCTATGTCTAATCAATTAAAAAATTTTTCCATTTCTCTTCAGAATTGTATGTTAATGAACACAGTAAAATTAAACAAGAATATTGTAATTGCTAACTTTGAAATTTCACATTAAAACAATAAGCATACCCAATACTAACTGCTGTCTTTTTACCAATATTTCAAAAATGAAAAGGAAACGACAACTCTCAAAACGTGGGGAGAGAAAGAGTTTCATAGAAAAATCGCTTCGTTATCATCTTTCTCATTTTTCTGTTATTTTTTTCCTACATCTAGGGAATGTGGAAAATTTCAACACCAGCAACACTTTTATGTGGTTCAGTGTTTGAGAAACAGATTTAACCTCTGCTGGTGTCTTTTCCTCATTTATAAGTTGCAGAAAAGGACACTTATTCTCAAGGTTGACATCACAGTGAAACCAGATGATGTATGCAGTCCATCTCAAGAAGTAACGGGAAGTTGCTCAACAATATGAGTCAGTTTCCAGCCCCTTCAGTACGGTAACCCAGTGTAATGGAAAGAGCCGTGTTAGGTTATCTCAGTCAGAATGCCTTTAACACTTACTGGTTGTATGAACTTGGAAAAGTGACATCATCCCATGGATGTTCTGATTTCTCAACTGCAAAGCAAGCAAAATGAAAACCACTGAAAAGGGTCGTTAAAGAGTTAAATTAAACAAACAATATATATTGTTTCTTTATATGAAGGTTTTTGCATATAGGTAAGAGAATGAGCACAATTAAGCTCAATTGAACTCAATTAAGTTTAGTGTCTTTCCTCTTACCCCTTCCTCAGCCTTCCATCAAAGTCACTACTTTGTAATAATAAATGCATGAGAGCAGAAAAGGCAACATGCAAGTATTTTACTTTTTACAGTCCCTGACGTCTACATATTAACAACTGTCTTCAAGTGTCTTGAGATTATCAAAAGATTTGCTATTGTTTTTCCTCCAATCATGTGGTTTTTTTAGTTCTCATTGTTTTCTTTTTATGATTCGACAGGGTGAGAAAAAAGTTTCCTCAATCAAGCATCTTGCCTTCTTGAGAAATATTCCCTCTGTGGATGCTTTTTTCTTCCCATTTTCCCTCTATATTTTCAGAAGGGCCTGTGCCAAAGAATCCTTATTTGGTTCTTTTGTTTTTAGAGTATTTTTAACTATTTTTTTCCATTTCAAAAAATGTAGACTGATAATTTTGTTTATTTTTTTTGTAATAAGGCAGATAGAGTGGTTTATCAATTTTTCATTGACAGCTCTTGTTTGAATTTGGTTTTATACTCTCTGCCTATTGCCCTAATCCTGTTTTTATATTTCTTACTTTGTTCTACATTGCAAAAGAGACCAGTTTACGACTTTTCTCAAACACATTTAGATAACTCAGAATAATTAAGTTAAATGTAAAGCAAGCAACCAGAAGTTCTTGCATGCAGGAAATATGTATATCAGGGGGAAAATAAGCAAAATTAAAAAAAAAAATCCATTCCTAGCCCGCAGCTCATTTAATTAAGAATGAGCAAGTTTGCAGGCTAGAAACAAGAATAATATTTAGAATATTCTAATGGGAAATAATTGGAATCAAGAGCCATGTTGCTTAGAACATGATTGCATTTTCAGCGACTTTTTCATTGATACAACCGCTTGTACCAAATGGAATTGTCACATTTAATTTATTAAAATACTGTATTAATACTGTATTACAATTCAGAAAAAGTCATAAATTGGCAAAAAAATAGAGAGGAAGGAGAAAAATCACAAGATGGAATACTAGATGCTGAACTAACAACGACTGAATCCAGTTGTGGAGCCTACAGTGTGTGTTGGACTCACAGGCAGCACAAGACACATGGATTGTGGTGCAGCTTAAGCACCAGCAGTCCGGGTAACCCTGGGCAAACCCGCTTCTCTAAACCTTGATTTTCTCACCTGTAAAGTGAAAGAGTAAATGTGCTACAATCTACAGGGCCATCTATCTTGAAAATTATGAAGTTATATTCAATAAATATTATTGAATATATGCTAAAGGCAAACATTTTGCCAGAAAATGAAGTTAATGCAAAGTTTTCATGCCAACTAATCACGAATTCCTAATAATCTCATGAAAGAAGAGAAGTCTTACAAAAGTAACTAAGGAAACCTATGCAAGTTCTCGCATAGGCTGTGAGACTGGCTCTAAGACTGGTATAAACCAAGAACTCCGGGGACATCATTATGAGTTTGGCGGTGGGGTTTAGGGTGTGAGCAGTCACAATATCATGGATTAGAGCTTTGTATTGGTACATAAGTGATTTGGCTATCTCTTTATCACACATTTCAGTACACTATGTATTTTCAATTTTTTTCCCTAAAGTAAAAAATTTTCCCTCATCTCTGATAAGAAAATAAGATTAGAGTAACATTATGACAAGCTCTAAATTCAGGTGTGGTATGACAGATATCCAGTGAGAAAGCAGCCGATTGATCCAAAGACCCTGGAGGTTATCCAAGCACTCTGCAATACCTAGAGTCAAGCCTGTGTCTTAAAAAACACCAGTTGTCAGAGGGCTGCATACAAAGTCCACCTGTACAGATGGCCTGATGCAGTGATTCCCAAAGGAATGATAGTATGTGGTCTCTGCCCAACACAAGGTGTGAAAGACCTATGGAATTTTTTTAAAATCAAGCATCTGCCAACACCTTATTTGAGCCTGCAAATGTCACATGGTAAACACGACATTGCAGCAAACAAGGATTTTGCAAATCTCTGCCAGAATTCAGTTCTAACTGGCAAACCTGGCACAAGTTTCTCTTCTCTGCTGCAGGACTTATTACCTTATTCCTTTCTACAGATTCTCTCCTCTCATTGTCCCTAGACAACATTATGCAGTTGAATAAACCCCCTGGTCAGAGATGGGCAAGCAAGTGTAACAGCGGAAAACTGAGCAGAGCTCCCAGTGCTAAGCAAAAGCCATAGCTGCTTTTCATTTCCTCAGCACATTAAGAAAAATTAAATGTTTTTTACCTCTAGGAGTTGAAAACATTACAAGTCCCATTTAAATTGAGCATTAAGTCTTAATCCCTAAATTAAAATAAAATGCACAATTTGCTTAATTGTAGATATACTATTAAACACTACGAGACATTTACAAGCTAGAGGAAATGGGATGGGGAATGTATATGCGTTTCTCTCTTCATTTGACTTCAATGTTGCCATTTAAGTAAAACTACTGAGAATAACGCCATTTTAAAATAATTTAAATGTACCTCAAACTAAAAATGTAATGTTTCCCTAAGTTGTTGATGATCCATTTCAAATGTTCTAAGTCTATTAAAGAGGATCGAAGGACCAAGGCTAATTCCTATGTTCCTTGAAGACGGTACAGGCAGCATATGGAACCTGGAAAGGTAAGAACGAGCATGATTCCTGACACCAGCCTAGAACACTTGTCCACAGCTCAGGAATCTTTATTATTAAAATTCCAGACCAAGATTTTTGTGAGAAAGAACTAATAACTATGATATATGTATATATATATAGTCATAGCAAACTTGAAAGGCATCAGAGTTTTTTAAAGCATGAACATAAAACATTTATCAAAGAATAACGTCTATTTTTAAAAAACGTTTGAGATCCCTGGCCCCATCCCTGACCTACCACATCCTAATAGGAAAGAATGGAACCCATGTATATGCTTTGTTAAAACATTTCTTAAACATGTTTTTAACCATAAAGTTTAAGAACTATGGTTTTACATTTTATAGATGAAGAGAAATTCAGAATATTGAAGCCACTTGTCCAAAGTAATTAGAAATCAGCAAAAGTGGGATTAAACTGGATGTCCTCTTGAGCCCAAGGCCAAGGTATCCTCCCCCATATGGCCTAGTCTCAGGTGTGACCAGCAGTGGTCAGAGGGCCCATTTCGCTCTTTCTTCACGGAGCTCTCGGGTGTGCTCCTCACGTGAGAAAGCCCCTCCTGTAATCACCGGCCCACAGTTAGTTCTCAGGGTGCTTTTGTTTTGTGATTTTGTTTTTCCTTAGTCGAAGATATCGCCCTCGTATTGAACCTCAGTAAATGCATGTATTTATTTACTTGTTTGTTGTCCCAAATGAGGGTGAACAGGACTGGTGAGTGATCCGGAAGGAAGACAACCATGATTGTTTTGATCTGAAACAGGGACCAGACTTGTCCTGGGCTTCTACTCAGAATCAGAAGCAACCATTTTCCACCGAGAGATCAGACGTGCTCCTATTGGCTTTCACTGAGGCCTCTGACCATCACCAAATCCTGGAGTTGAAAGGTCTCTTTAATATTGTCTAGCTCTGGCCCCCTTCACCAATGCGTCAGTGCCTGAAAACATGCCTTCGTGCTATGTAGTTTTTATTATTCAATAGTATATTCTCTTATTTCATCCTCTCCTTGTACCCTCCAAAGAGTACCATGAAATATAAGAAAATAAAAATTGATGAAATATTAGCTAATGCAGTCACTCAAAAGAACGATTTAAGATCATATTATAAAACACCGATCATAAAAAAATGTAGAAACTAGCATTTACCAAGTGTCTACCATGTGGCAGGGGCTAGGTATATTCATCGCATTTAACCTCCCACTCTCCAATGACCTGTTGCAAGTATCCCCCCAAACAGATACACTTAAAAGATAAAGAAACTGAGGCTTGGTTACCCAGCCAAAAAAGCAGCATTTGAACCCAGGTTTTTTTCTGCCTCCAAACCCTTATTCTTCCAGTATCTGTATACCACTGAGTATTTTTATAACTTAGCTCCCACGAGTTAGCAGGGAGCAAGCGGAATTATAAGAAAACCTCTGTCTTTTATTCACATAATCTGAGTCTCCCTGCCAGGATCCCTGTGGTCCGTTACTTTGTCATGAGCAGAGCTGCAGGTGCCTTGCCTTGCAGGGAAATGCAGGCCGTGTTTTGTGTTACCGCAGGAAGTGCTAAAAAGACTCGAGAGACAGATGCCCTGTGTTCAACTCACAGCATCGCCATCTCTCATATGAGGCCGTACGCATGTTTCTTAAGCTCTCTGAACATGTAGTTCCCCAACTACATCCTGGAGTTGTTGCGAGGCGCCGAGGAGACAGTGTGTGTAAAATAAACTGCCGGATGGAATAGTGCCCGAGCATGTGGTGGTGATTACAGTGTCAGTACAGTTACTGCTCCAGTCAGCAGCAGACTTGTGACTTTGGGCACATCACTTAACCTCTCGGAGCCTGAGTTTTCTTGAATCTTAGAAAACTAAAATGGCATTTCTTTCATGGTTGTGTGACGATAAAGAATACTTAAATTGGATGACTTACGTAAGATGCCTAGCAAACACCTGGGAAAGAGCAGACACAATACATGCTGCTTTTCCCTGTGTTCCAGATGCCTTGGTTCCTCTTCCTGTTCCATTATGCTTTTTATTAGTGTAAGAGCCAATCTGAATTGTTGCTCTGTTGTGCTGAATACAAACAAGTAGGCCAGCTTCAACCCTGCCCAGGAGGTATTAGCCTCGCTTCAAACTTGGTTCTGGTTTTTAAAGTGATAAAACCTGATTCCCCTGGTAAGGTTATAAAAGCCTTACATCAACTTTATGATCAGTTTTACAGTCTCACAATAGAACATTACTTACACATAGTTATATAACAAATGGAAGGGCTGAGATCATTCCCACCACCCACTATCAGATCTCCACAGTCTCAAACCAGTCTGTCATCTCTACCAACAAACCCACAGTTAGAACTCTAACCTCTTTAAAATGTACATCTCTCAGGGCAGGGGAATGTGGAGCACCTGTTACTGAATTTTATACCAGGTGAGACGTGTTTACATAAAACTGCGTCTGAAAGCTTAGTCAACAGACGCCCTGCATCAGAACCACTCTTGGGATGTGTGAGGCTGGGGGGTGGGAGCTGTGCTAAAATGACAATTTCTGAGTATCACATACTTCTTTTATTTAGAATTTGCTGAGAAATTGCTTGGGTGATCTGTAGTTTTAAAACCTTTTCAGGTGATTCTTGTGCTTATTTACATTTAAGAACAACTGATTTCTTTTAACCTTATTTGCACCTCTGTTCTCCTAGAAAATTTTCTTAAAATACTATGCCTGACTTTACCTGCAGAGATTGAGATTTAATTGTTCTGGATTGCTCCTGGACATCAGTATACTGTAAATAGAAACAAAAAACAGGTGATATTACTATTCGGCCAGAGATAAGGACAACTGAGCCCAGCCTTGAAAACAGATTCAGTGCAATCCTCATCATATACCTTCCTTCTTACACCGGCCCGTTTCACTCAATTTTGTTGTTCACTTGGTCTTTAAGTGTATTTGATCCTGCAGCATCTGTAATTTGAACACTCCATACACTAGAAGGTGCAGATTTTTGGAAGTAGAGACAGAAAAGACATGCAACTTATTGGGGCTGGTTTAGAGAGCACTGCCAAATGGTACCAGTGGAGTCAAGGTTTCTGAAAAGACCTGGAGCAGGACTGCAGAACTTCGTGAGGCTCCAGAGAAGAGATGAGAGAGAGGGAAGGACATCTGACAGAAAGGGAAAGTGACCCAATTGGGGAGAAAATTGCAGCTTTGAGCAGGCACTGCCCTTTCTACATAAAGCAGAAACTGAAAGTCATTTAAGATAGCCATGCAGACAGCAAACAGATTCTGAAGTATCTCTTATCTGAATCACACTAACGATCTTATGCATTTTTTGTAAGTTTCAGAAAAATAGGACAAAACACAAACACACTTTCCCTAGATAATACCAGCTACATAATTTGCAGGGCTCAGTGCTAAATTAAAATGGGGACCCTTGGTATAAAAAACAGAGGAAAAGTGCTGTTAAAGGTACTAAATATAAAGCTTGTTCCTTTTTTCTATGATCTCTCTCTCAACTTGGCATGGTGACTTTTATTGTTGTTTCTTTGTTTCATTTTGTTTTGAAGATTTTTAAATTAATTTTTTTATGTAGAGATAATTATGGATTCACATGCAGGTATAAGAAATAATCCAGAAAGATCCCAATTGTCCTTTACAGAGTATCCCCCCATGGTAACATCTTGCACAACTTTAGCACACAATCACAACAAGGATATTAAATTGACACAAAGTACAGAACATGTCCATCATGATAATGGTCTTTCGTGTTGGCCGTTTATAGTCCTTTGCGCTTTCTTCCCAAACGCACCGTTCCTAGTACCTAAGCCCTGGCAACCGCTAATTGGTACCCCATTTCTATAATCTTATCATTTCATGAATGTTGCATAAGTAGAATCATAAGCTAGGTAATCTTTTGGGAGTTTTTGGTTTTTTTCACTCAGCATAATTCTCTGGAGACCCATTCAAGCTAAATATCAATGGCTTATTCCTATTTAGTGCTGAACAGTATTCCATGGTATGGCTGTACCACAGTTTGTCTATCCATTTATCATTGAAGGACCCCTGGGCTGTTTCCAGTTTTGGGCGATTATGAAGAGAGTAACTGTGAACATTCATGGACAGGTTTTTGTGTGAGCATAAGTCTTCATTTCTCTGGAATAAATACCCAGGAGTGTGACTGATTGATGGTATGGTAATTACATGTATAGTTTTTAAAGAAACTACAAAACTGTTTGCCAAAATGGCTGTGTCATTTTATATTCCCACCAACATTATGTATGTGATCAAATTTTTCAATATTCTTGCCAACATTTGGTGTTGTCACTATGCTTTTTTTTTTCTTTTAATGTTGACTTTTGAGAGTTCTGTGTGCATTCTAGATAGTAGTGTTTAATCAGATATACGGTTTACAAACATTTTCTCTCAGGTTTTAGCTTGTCTTTTCATTCTCTCTTGTGTAGTAAACTGGTAATGTTGCAAGTAAACTGGTTTCCTGAGTTCTGTGAGCCACTCTAGCGACTTAAAGGACCCAAGATCCTGGCAGCCTCTGATTTATAGCCAGTCAGTCAGAAGCACAGGTAAGAACTTGGACTGTGATTGGCATCTGAAGGGGACAGTCTTGTGGGACTGGGCCCCTAACTGTGCACTCTGACGCTGTCTCTGGGTAGATAGTGTCGGAATTGAGTTGAATTGTAAGACAGTGTGCTGCCTTTTGCCTCTTTCTTTCTTCATCCTTTAGTATTTCCAGGTTGCTGACTTTTTTCAATTCCAAGTCTGGGATATATAAGGATAAAGAAAACCCCGGGAACTCACCACTGAGCCATTCCATGGGTCCAGTAGTTCCTAGCTCTTCTGCCTTTTCTCTTGACATTTCAGTCTTCTTACATTTGCCTTATTTAAAATGTTTAGGGATTTTGATTGTACTCGTTGGGAGAAATAAGGAAAAGCACATCTATTCTTCTTCTTCCTGCTTCTCATGTTTGTTTGTTTACTTACTATTTAAGATTGATCTAATTAAATAAAAGTTAAAATTTAAATTATTAACATGAATTTTACCATCTTGATTTGTGCCAGTTTCACACGCAAATATAAGAACATTTAACTTATATGTGGAACCACCAAAATTATACATTTCATATTTTCTGGCTTTCACGTGCATAAGCATCTTATTCTTATCAGAATTAAATGCTGGACAAAACTAACTCAACTGTTTTTACTTTCATTTAATTCTTGATGTATGCACATTCCACCTACATGCTCTACTTTTGGCTTATGGATGAGTAAGGAAAGATTGAAGGGAAAAGGTCCTGTGGCTTGCCCTATCTTTTCTTTTTTTTCTGTAACATCATTTTCAGCCTAAGTGGTTGGCTAATACAAAGTATAATGAGTAAGAAAGGCTATGATAGGATTCCAGGTTGTTTGTATTTCTTAGAACATAATTTTTTTCATTTTGTGTTTGACTCACGTTCTAGATTAAACGGAAAGTGTGGCCACTTGGAGCTGTCTGTGCCCCTTCTTAGTCAGTCATAGGCATAACATGCTTATCTTGTACTCACTTTAATTCTGGCTGAACTTTAATACTGCCTGAATCAACCAGTATTTTGTGCTCATGGGGATCTCAGATGGATGGCAAGGAATAATACTTGTTACAAGTGTGTTTTCTCCTGCCACACAGATTCCGTTATCCCATCAGATTTCACTTATAAAACAAAGATAAAATTATTACAATTTTTAAGACAGTGACTACAGAAGCGTGGCGTCCTTCTGAGTAAGAGCCCTGTGCAAAAGCTATGGGTTGCATGGACATGAAGCTATCCTCATTCCTGAAGTCACAGTTCTCGCCATGTCACTCAATTATACACAAACTTTGACAAACTTCTGCTGTCTCTCTAATTAGTCCAAATTCCTTAGCTTGTATACCAAGGCCCTCCACAAACTCCTAAAACTCTCTTTATCCTAGACTATCTCACTACACACACTTGTACACTCTACACTCCAGCCACACTGAATGTAATCCTAAAATTTCCTGCCTCTGCACACTTGCTCACACTGTCAAAGACATACCCACCTCTCTAAGTACAGCACCAATGTCCCCTCTTGTTTGAAGCCCTCCTGTCTTCTCCTTCCTTTTGCCCCATAAAAGTAAATTACGCTTTCTTTAAACTGTGGAATATTTTGTTTACTTCTTGTTAACCTTGTATTATTGGTGACTCATGTAAATATCTGAGATTTGATGATAATATCCCTGATTTACTCATTTTTTAAAAATCTTTGGCAGTCAGCCTCAGAAAAACAGGCTGAATGGTTAATTTACTTTTGTTCTCTGTCTCATTTCCTTGGCTGCAACCTGATTTCTTTTCAAGCACCCAGTTTCAGCAGACTATTTTGATTTGTGAACTTTACCGAAGCTCTGGTTCTGACTCTGTTCAGCGTGATCATCATTATTTCTTCTTCCTCAAGTCCAAGCAGGGCAGACCTACAACTTTGATGCTGCCGTGTCCTAGGATTAAAACAATAGCGTTTCCTTTGTGTGGGAAAAATCTGGAGTTCACTTCACATTTAAAAAAATTCTCTTCTATCATTTTAAGGTAAAAAAATTCTCTCTTCTTTTAGTATGATTAATGTGCTGCCTCTATAATAGAGGTCATATATACTTTCTGGGGAGAATGCTACAGAACCACATCCTGCCTGCTTCGTATTTCAACAGCTTTCGTGCAGCGGATGTAGGATTGAGAAGGTTCTGAGCCTGCTTATCACCCACTCATCTTTCTGTGAGCCCACATTCACAAAGCGCTCAAGACCTTCTAAAGGAATTGGCTGCATCCTTCACATCCAAAAACATTTGCTTTCTCATACTTGAAGGTAAAATGTTTAGCTGGTTTGCGTTATATATGAATAGAAAGTCTCATGGTGGCGTGCACTAGCATTCAAATGTTTACGTCACTTGTTCACATTGAGTGCCATTAAGCCCTTTTAAAAATTAATCTTACATCTTTCGAGTCAAACACAATGATACTTGGTTTTTCTTCCAGGCTGGATTCAACCTGAAAGGTCTCATTGTTTCCAGCATCGCGCTGTAAAGACTTGCGAAAAGAAAATTAGAAAAATGAACAAAAAATAGATTTAGTTTCAATACCTAAATATGTATGGTTGATGTAAAAATGATACAATTGCAATTACTGAAGCTAAAGTATATATTTTATATATTCAGAGACATTGAATGGTGCACATTATAAAAGTCTTATCTTTTAAATTAAATCATATAATTTCTGTTCAAATTTGAACCACTGGTGTTCAATGAAATTATATTCTAAATGAGATTATTGCATTATTTGCAGAAATTTATTTTATCCCAAAGTCCTCTCTTATGTCATCATTTTGTAATCCCCAACATACCTAGGGCATAGTTAGTGTTCAAATATTTCTTTTTAAAATTAGAGATAGAATAACTTGTACTATTTCACGGAAATATGCATAAGGGATCACACTCACACTTATGCTTCACTAACCAACCAAGCTGTGACTTACAACACATTCCCTTAATGAATCTTAAAAAAATAAAAAATTGCAACATTTTTCAGCTTTTCCAAGTGAGGGTCTGTGATGACCAATGGATGGAAACATCCCCATTGTCTTGGCATATCAAGTTCTATGGTGCAAATATACGTGTCAGACTTATAAAGACTAACACAATACATTGAGATTTCTCAAACTTGCTAGCTCTCATCCCATGCATAAAAAACAATCTTTTTATAAGAATAGGCTTAATTTAAAAGAAAGAATACATTTTGGTTCATGTACAGTTATATTGCCAAGTATAAATTAATTGCATGCTATTTTCCTTAAGTAAGTGGTCTATTGTTTGAACACTTTTTGATTTTTAAAAAAGGAGTGCACCATATCCCAGCAAAAAGTAAAAATATGTCCACAAAAGCACAATTAGAAGATCCTCACGGACCCTAGAAGGGTGTTCCCCCACCTCCCCCAAGGAAATGTGATGAAGTCTTAATGCTAGGATTTTGGCAGAATGAAGCATATAGAGCTATCCTCCCTGGAGTTGTGAAACAGCAAATAACACTGATCATCAATGGAAATTAATTTGAAATAAATGGATCTACTCCAAAAGAGCATCATGTAATTCTATCTCTATGGAACATTCTTTCATTTAGTGAAAAGATCGTTGCAAAATTCCTTAGACCCTGATATCTGTGATTCATCTCAACATTCAGGACTTTAAGTAGAAATTGGAAGGTAGGACGTGGGAGTCATAGCAGATGCTATTTTAGAAGTTTCTGCTTCTGGGTCTTCATCATCTTTCTGAAGACAGGAGAAAAACTATTGGTTTGACTACTACAACTCATTTTCCATTCAAGCACTGACTCCTCAGAACAGTTATGAAGTCCAGGAGTGACACTGGTGTTGCAGTGCCAGACTTTTTTCCCATAAATTTTTCTTTTTTCTAGTCTCACCAGTGGCAGGATTGGAACAGTCAGGTCAGAGTGGGATACAGGGCCACTCTCAAATAGCCTAATAGAGAGGTTTTCCTACAAGGCTTAATCTTGGAACTTCTATTGACCTAAATACTTTGACACTTCTTTGTCACTGGCACTTCGCCTGGGGCTGCTCTTCAGAAGCAGCTGGTAACACTGTGTCCTGCGGGCAATGGTCAATGGTCGGGGCTCCAAACTCCCGATTGTACTGTTAACTCTGCCCGTCGTTCACTGTGAGCTGTCTCTGCCCGTCCTTTACCTCATTTATAAAATACGCTGGAATAAATGAAGTCCAAGACTCACTTAGGCATTATATAGGTTGCATTTGGCCTCTCTCTTCTCTCCTGATCAGATCATCCCAGATTGTATCATGCATAGATGTGGCTTTTGTCTGTGGTATCCCCCTTTCACACACTAAATATCTCAAAAGCAGGTGGCAGCAGGATGAAGACATGTGACTCAGAAGTTCCAGTGTTGTGCTTTCCAGCATGGTAGCCACTAGGCACATATAGTTATTTTGCAATTTTACTAGTGCAACTGAGGAACTGAATTTTAAATATTGTTTATTTTAATGAATTTAAATTTAAAAACTGCTACTCAGTTCATTTGTTGGAAAACTTAAGCATCTTTGGAGCAGCCTGGGCATCTGAATTACTTTTTTCAACTTTTAAATGTTATGAAATTTAAATACAGATCAAGTACATCGATAAAAATTTAGCATTCAAATTGAGGTGTTCTGTTAGTTTAACACCAGATTTTGATGACTCAGAACAAAAAAGAAGGTAAAATATCTCAATAATTTTTATATCGACTCCATGCTGAAATGGTAATATTTTGGATACTGGGTTAAATAAAGTATAGCATTAAAATCAATTTCAGCTATTTAGTTTTAGTGTTTTCTTTTAAGATGCGGCTACTAATAAATTTGAAATTACTGTTATGGCTCTCCTATTTCTCTTGGATGGTGCTCTCCTAAGGAAGGACAAATGTAGCTGATACTTGTCTATCTGGTTCTGGGGCTGTTTGGATGTGATTGCTAACATGGAAGATTTCTTTGTCCTCAATTTTCCTCTTTTCCTTGAGTATCTTCACATGGTTGGAAGGAGTTGCACTGTTGTGGAGGATAGAGGTTGGCATCAACACTGACTTGAGATTCCACAGTTATAATACCAATTATTACTATTCATAAAATTTAGGATTATTTTTCTTTGGATGATCTAATCCTATCCTTAATAGAACACGAGGGGGAGAAAACGTTACTATTTCCTTTATATAGATGAGAAGAACGAGTCTCAGAAATGGTAATGACATGCTCAAGCACGGACAGCAAATAAGTGATGTCATAGAATCCAATCCAGAGACCCTCAGTTACCCCTCACAGTTTGATTGTTAAACTGACCTCACATCTCCCCAGCCCCACCCTACCTATTCTGAGTGCTCCAGAATCTCCAAATACAATGGGAATTAACTAAAACTGATGGCTAACTGTTCAGGCTTTGCTATAGGCTCCTGGGGTTTGAATCTGGGTCCATGACTTACTAGATTGTTCACTATTGGCAAATATCCATATTTTTAACCTCTCTCTGAGTTAATTTCTTTTTATTTTTTTAATCGTGGTAAAAAAAAACACATAACATCTACCCTCTTAACAAATTTTTAAGTGTAGAGTACAGTATTTGTTAACTATAATCACAATGTCATACAGCAGATCTCTAGAACTTCATCTAGCATGACCGAACCTCTACACCCATTGAATGACATCTCCTCATTTCCCCCTCCCCACAGCCTCTGGCAATCACCATTCTACTTTCCACTTCTATGACTTTCCTTACTTTAGATATCTCATAGAAGTGGGATCAGGCAGTGCTCGTCCTTCTGTGACTGACTTACATCACTTAGCACGACGTCCTCAAGGTTCATCCAATTTGTAACATATGACAGGACTCCTTTTTAAAGTTGGGATAATAGTAGTGCACAGTCTAGATTAATTGTCAAGACCAGATGAAGACAACACAAACCCCACAATACAGTAAAGGATCATTTTATCTTAGCTTTTAATACTTTTAATAGTAAATTCTAGGTAATGTGGAAAACAACTAACAAACAGCTTTGCACATGGCAGAAAGATGAAGGCACGTTCCAAGAGTCAGAGAGTGTGCCCTCAGTCTTCGAGAAACGAGCAAGAAGGCCTGACCTCCCTCTCAGCATGAATAGACTTTAGACAGGCTTCTCCCTGACTCTAGTATCCAGACCTCCTTTTTCTTAGAGCATTTACGTGAGAAAACTTGTAATTGTTAATTCTTTCCATGCCCCTTTGAGACGTATGTAAAACTTTTAAAACCCTCTTGTCAGTTTTAAGGCCCAGGAATGTATTTCTTAAGGACTTAAGAACTATCATTTGAAATATAATCAAGGAAGATAGCACGCCTATCTCCCAGTCTCTGTGGGACAGTAGGATCCTAACTTTGATAGGCACCAATTAGCAAACACAGATGGCTTAATCACAGAGACAACTCAGGAATAACTCAATTGGCTCCACACACCTCGCTGACAGACCTCGCCCGTTGTCCTCCAGTACTTTTCCATTAGCTCAGCCCTCTTAACTGTATTTCAGCTGAGTAGAGTTCAGAGTTTAGTTCTGGCCTCTGTCTCCTACTGTAAACGTCTTGAATAAAGTACTCCTCGTCTGTTTAACTTTGTTTGGTGCAATTTTTGCTTTAACAAACAAAATATCTTAGTATATAAACATTCTTATAAAAATAATACTTCTGATAAAAATCAAGGTCCATTATTTTAACAACTAATAAAAATATTTCCAAGCAAAACCTCAGAGACACAAGAGAAACTAAAGTGCATTATTTCACTAGGTTATAAATTAACTCACACAAACTTCTTGGTTGAGGTTAAAAAAATAACAAAATGAAAGATACTCTTCTTTTATAACATTTTCCAAGTTAACTTAATCATGGACTTTACAAAGGCACTAAATCTCCCCCTCCATGCCCTTTTTTGATCATTTTCTTCCTTCTACTGGGCCCCTCCTATTTATCTCTCATTGTATCTTCCCTCTCAATTCATAGGAAATTAAGCTGGAAATAAAAGTTTCTTCTCTCTAATCATTTTAAATGTTTCAACATTTTTGGAGTCGGCCTTTAATTAAAAACAACAAACAAACCAAGGCAATGAAATGGTACTGTTGGGGACACAAACATGAGTAAGTTTTGCCTTTGTGGTTGGTGTACACTCTATTTACATAAATAACTGTTCTACAAAGGAGGTTCAGATTGTAAAAGGGGGTATAAGCGTATTTGTATTTGGAATGAAGGAATAGATATAAAATTCATTTAGGACAATAACAAAAATATACTTTATGATTACTTAAGGAGAGAGAGAATTTTGAATGATTATGTAAAGGACGAGGAAGGACATTCCAGTAAAGGAAACAGCATCAGCAAAGACGTGCTGTTTTTGTCAAAGTGGTCCAGGAACAAGGAGGTCAGACTCTTTGATTGGCTGTAATGTAGAACAGGGCGTCATGGAAGATAATCCTACAAGGGTAAGCAGGGAGTTCAAAAATTGAACTATACAGTGTGTACTTAATTGAAAAATCCATGGGAGCCCTTAGAGTTTTCAAAGCAGGGATGTGACATGACTAGAGTCCTTGTCAAAATGACGTGGCAGCAGTGTGTGGGCAGAATTGGAACAAAACCAGTTCAGGTGAGAAAAGTAATAAAGCGTTTTCAAAAAAAAACAGACTTGATGCCATTCAACTTCAAGACTTACTGTAAAGCTACAGTGATCAAGACAGTGTGATATTAGCTGAAGAATAGACCCATGGAACAAAATAGCCCAGGAATAGACCCACTAAATACAGTCAACTGATCTTTGACAAAGAAGCAAAGGCAACACAACAGAAAAAGATAGTGTTTTCAACAAATAGTGCTGCAACAACTGAACATCCAACACAAAAAAAAATAATTTTAGACAAAGACCCTATACCCTTCACAAAAATTAAATCAAAATGAATCATAGACCTCAATGTAAAATGCAAAACTATAAAATTACTAGACTATAACAGAGGAGAAAATCTAGACGACCTTGGGTATAGTGATGACTTTTTAGATTCAACATCGAAGTCATGATCCATGAAATAAATATTTGATGAGCTGGAGTTCATTAAAATTAAAACCTTCTGCTCTGCGAAAAACCCTGTCAAGAGAATGAGAAGATAAGCCATGGACTGGAAGTAAAAGACACATCTGATATAGGACTGTTATCCAAAATACACAATGAAATTTTAAAACTCAACAATAAAATGAACAACTCTGTTTAAAAACATGGGTAAAAGACTTAGACATCTCACCAAAGAAGATATATGGGTTGCAAATAAGCATATGAAAAGATGTTCAACATCATATGTCATTAGCGAATTGCAAATTAAAACAACAATGAGATATCACTATATATCTGTTAGAATGGCCAAAAATCCAAAACACTGACAACACCAAATGCTGGCAAGTATGTAGAGCAACAGAAATTCTCATTCATTGTTAGTGGGAATGCAAAATGGTATAGCCACTTTGCAAGACAGTTTGGCAGTTTGTTTACATATCTAAATATATTCTTACCATATGTTTACACAGCAATGATGCCCATTGGTATTTACTCAAAAGAGTGGAAACTTATGTGTACACAAAATCCTGGTCATAGATGTTCATAGAAGCTTAATTCATAATTGCTCGAATTTGGAAGCAACCAAGGTGTCTTTCAGTAGGTGAATGGATAAATAAACCACGGTAGGTCCAGGTAATGGAATATTATCCAGTGCTAAAAAGAAATGAGCTATCAAGCCATGAAAAGACATGGAAGAACCTTAAATGCGTATTATTAAGTGAAAGAAACCAATCTGAAAAGTCTGCATACTGGATGATTCTAGCTATATGACATTCCAGAAAATGCAAAATTATGGAGACAGTAAAAAGATCAGTGCTTGCCAAGGGTTGGGGTGGGGGGAAGGATGAATAGGCAGAGTACAGAGATTTTTAGGGCAAGGAAACTATTCTGCATGATATTACAGTGGTTGATACATGTCATGTCACTATATATTTTTCAAAACCCATAGAATGCACAACAGCGAGAACTCTAATGTAAACCATGGACTTTGGGTAATAACGATGTGTCAGTGTAACAATTCATCAGTTGTAACAAATGGACCATTGTAGTGTGGGATGTTGATAGTGGAGGGGGCTGTGCATATGTGAGAGCAGAGAGTATATGCGAAATCTCTGTACTTTCAGCTCTTTTTTCCTGTAAACTTAAAACTGCTGTAAAAAATAAAAGCTATTAAAAACAAAGTAACAAAGAAAAAACCAGATAGGGTAACAAAAAGATGAATCAAAGTGGCAATGGAAAGGAGGTAAAATCTACAGAAAATGGAAACTAATCTTATGTAAGGAAAAACAGTAGTTAGAAAATGCATAATTTAGAGAATTCAAGAGAAATGCAGAATGCAAGGGAAAGGGATAATTTAGAAAGAGTGTGATTTTAATCTGGTTAAAAACAGTAGAAAACTTTGGGATGCCTACATAAGCTACAGAAGAGTGGTAAAATACAAAATCTTAGCAGGAGTCAAAAAGATTCATTTACATTAGCTACAATCTAATGAATGTCCAACACCTTTTTTCCCCATAGCCCCAAACTACAGGTGCTCCCAAAGCCAATAACTCAGGAGGATTAAATAAACAGTAGCACTGAACAGCCGTCTCCCCAGACATTCAAACCAAAAAATGATAGCTACCAAAAGGGCGAATTAAATAATGGAATTAAATTATTGTAACAGCAAGGGGGCAATTTTATTGTATTCTGTTTCTTTTGTATAAGAAACCTGAGAAAATCCCAAATTCTTCTCTATAAATTTTATTTATTGTCTAACACTATTATAATAACATTAAAGTAAATTGAAAATTAAAAACATCTGTTATTGTAGCAATAGCTGTTTTCATTTCTTGGTGGTGCCACCCGCTCTTTGGCCCCCACATGCATGCAAGTTTATCATTTTCTATACATACTAGTCTTAAGTGCTATCTCCAGTTTCCTATAAATTTTCATGATTAGAGAACAAATAACTAATATTGATAACATTATTATTAGTGTCTACACATTATTAATATATCCTTAGTCTTTAACTAATGTGCTTTTTTTCTTTTCTCTTTTTTCTTTTCTTATCCAGGATACTACATTACATTTAGTAGTCATGTGTCCCTAGGCTTTTAGCAGACTTTTATGTTTTTGATGACTTTGATAATTTTGAGGTATACTGGTCAGGTATTTTGCAGACTGCCCCTCAATTGGAATTTGACTTGTTTTTTTTTTTTCCCATGATGAGACTTAAGTTATGGGTTTTGGTGGGGAAGAACACAGAAGCAAAGTGCCATTGTCAACATGTCATATCAAGGGCAAGTACTATCAGCATGACATCACTGTTAATGCTAATCCTGATCACAGGGGCTAGAGGGTGCTTTTCAGGTTTCTCCATGAAAGAGTTACTCATTTTACTCCTTTCCAGACTTTTCTCTTTCAAAGGAAATCACTATGTGCATCCCACAGTTAAGGAGTGAGGGACTCCGTTTCATCAGTTTAAGTGTTTAGCATTAACATAAATTATTTGGAATTTGTTTGCAAGGGAGATTTGTCTCTTCTCCATCATTTATGTTTTCATTCAATTATTTGTTTATGTTAGTATTGACTCATGGAAATTTCTTTATTTTATACACTGGGCTATAATCCAATACTATTTTGTTTATATTATTTCTCAGCTTGTTCCAGCTTTGCCACGAAGAGCCCTTTCAGGTGGTTCCTGTGTCCTTTTGTCATATCCTCCTTTTTAAAATGTTTTTGAGCATTTCTTTGCTTTGTGGCACTACAAGATGCTCAGGGTCATCTTGTGTATTTCCCGGCCCAGTGCTAGAACTCACTATTTCTTCAAGGAGCCTGGTCCCTTTTATTGGAGTATGGTATCAGAAGCAAAGATCTGGGTGCTAGGTTTGCTCTTGTTACTGAAGTGTAATTATTTCTATGAACTCTCAGTTGAAAGAACAGTCAATATATATGTGTACACTAACCCATGTATATACACGTATCTATAAATATTTTTACATACATCCATATGTATCTGTGTTAAAATAACAAGAGTTTATAATGATGTCTCCGTTATCACAGATATCTTTCTAGCCTTCTCCCCCTGCTTATCTGTAACCTGTCTTTCCAACATTGAGAAACCTGGTTTCCATCATCCATCGTTCATTTACTTCATTGTTCTATTCCAGTACACACGTATAATGGTTTCAAAAGTGTTAACATGTATGCCTAGAGAAAATAATTTTATTAAGTAGAGTATAGCACTAATGTATACTTTTCACATTAGTCTTATAGATTCTATTCATTTCTAAAGTTGCTCATGGCAGCACTATTTTTCCTCTACCCTCCTCAGTAAGATTGTTTTATACATTTGTAAATATGGTTAGATTGTTCTGTTACATTCTGCATTCCATCCTGAGACCACCCAACCTCAAAAATTATTATTTTTATATTTACATATATTAAGTTACACTGTGCCGTTAAGTTCTATGACTTTTGATAATTGTATAATGGTATGTACCCACCATTATGGTATCATACACAACAGTTTCACTACCTACCCCCAGAAATCCTTGCGTTTCACTCATTCGACACTCCTCTCCTCCTCCGCCAAACCCCAGGCAACCACTGATCTATTTACTTTCTCTATAGTTTTTCCATTTTTCAACGCCATATCCCTCTGTTATGGGGATGATTTCCGCTCTGAATAGGGAATTAGAGGCAAGAGATAGGTCCGACATAAGAGTTGGAAGCCTAACAGCACCAATAAAGTAAATATTTTTATACTCATTATATACATGAAAATGAGGCTCAGGGATATACAATGTGTTGTAGAAGTTAAAATAATGTTACACAGTAGATTATAGGAAAATTCCTATATAAAAAGTGTTAATATATTTGCAGTGTACTCATGAAGAGTTTTATTGTACAAATAGTAAGACTGTTCCACGTTTGTCCAGTGTAGGAGTTAAGCACACAGGCAATGGAGTAATTTGAGAAGCTATTAGACAAATCCCAAAGGAAATTGTATAGCAGAAGGCACTAACACATTATAAAAATGTGAAAGGCTTCAAAAATACATCCATGCATTTAAATTTTTCCTAAAAGGCAATGCTCATTGGAAAGAAATAGAGAAGAAAATAAATTGTATTTGAGGGACATTGGATGTTAAATCAAAGCTGAGATGCTCAACAACTGCATAAAGCATTTATTGTCATATCCAGCAACATCGTGAGTATTATTTTTGGCAGATGACAACAGGAGAGCTGACCCCGTGGAAGTCTGCAGGGAGCTTAGGGTGACAAACTCTGCCCCAAGTAAGCGCATTATTTCAGCCCCTCAAAATCTTCTTTCCTATTTTTATACTGGCTTAGAACTCATTGATTGGTGAAGTGTTGCTTGTTTGTTTGTAGCTTTTAGTCTTTTTACATGTCTAACTTTAGTTCTTTTCACCATTCTTCACCATTCAGGGCACTAAGGTGTTACATGGAGGGTAGGAAAGGGCAGAACATACAGTTAAACTCCAGTAGTAAGTGTTCACTGCATACTGAGAATTCTATTAAATGCATTAACTACACTATCTGTGGGTTCTAGTTTAATTGTAATGCCTTCTGGTACTCAAATAGAAAATATTTGTTCCTTATAAGCAATGTCTTATCAGATATATACATATATAATTTATGTATATACATATATATATATACACGTACATACTATCAGTACAAAAAAGAGCCAGTTAGATCTTTCAAATTCTTTTTATTTTATTTTTTTTAACAGTTTTATTTATTTATTTATTTTTGTGAGGAAGATCAGCCCTGAGCTAACATCCATGCTAATCCTCCTCTTTTTGCTGAGGAAGAGAGGCTCTGAGCTAACATTTATTGCCAATCCTCCTCCTTTTTATTTTTTTTTTCCCAAAGCCGCAGTAGATAGTTGTACGTCATAGTTGCACATCCTTCTAGTTGCTGTATGTGGGACGCGGCCTCAGCATGGCCGGACAAGCGGTGTGTCGGTGCGCACCCGGGATCCGAACCCAGGCTACCAGTAGTGGAGCGCACGCACTTAACCACTAAGCCACGGGGCTGGCCCTTTTAAATTCTTAAGTGTTGTACTTGATTCAGATTAACCCTTAAATTTTTATGATAGCTAAATTTAAAATTTTAAAAGAGAATCATATGTGATATTGATGTTTAAATTTAATTTCAATTTTATCCATTTAATGTTTTCCTAAATTACTCAAGACAAAGGTAAATTGAATTCCTTCAATGGAAATGGAGAACGTCAAATTACATATATTTTTAAATCTAAAGCCAAGGAACAACACATACTTTTTAGAGCATTCTCAAAAAACGAAGGATTGGCTTTGGTCATTGTGAAGTCAAACTGTTTGATTCACTAGAGCCAATTAATGGTTTTCTAGCAGTTATATCTTGAGTTACATTTCTGTAAGAAAAAATAAAAGTGGAGAAATACACCTCTAGTCATTTTTATACACATGCACACACATGCACAAGCACTAAATAGATACATTCTTTACTCCATCACTTCCCACTCATCAGCCACATGCTTTAAACTGCTTAATATTTTAGATTTGCTTTGGCTTCTCTACTAGAAAGCAAAAGACTTGATGGTGAATTCATGTCTAACCAGCTCCTGTGATCAACACATATTTGTATCAAATGTATTCATGACGGTGGTTTTGGATCTTTCATTTTGTTTCTTATTTCTTATTTCATTTAGGAATTTGTCCCACTCCTTTGTTCTGATTCTACCTTGCTTCTGCTCATAAAATTTTGTATATTGATCTTATTAACAGTCTCCCTAATGATTCTTCCAACTCAAAGCTTTGCAATTTTTAAATTTTTTTTGTGCTTATTCCTACTTCTCCAGGCAGTTGGAGTTGTTGATGATGATTCTGCAGTCAGACAAAGATTCAAATCTTGGCTCTGTTATTTACCAGGTCTGTACTCCTGACGAGTTACCTCATCTTTCTAAGCCTCAGGTTTTTTTTTTTTTTTTTTTAATCTGTTAAGTGAGGTTAATAACATCCCTAACAATGTTGTTGTGAGGATCAACGATCACAATTTGTGTTTTTAACACATTTACTGTCAAATGCTAAGATATTGCTATTACTGTTATTGTTTTCTATGACATCTTATTATTAATCAGACTTTGGGATTCCACACTTCTCGTAGGTGACCAGCCCAACTCTCCTCAGTGGACCTGACTTTGCTGCGTCACAGTGAGGCAGAGTAACAGAGAGTACTTCACAAACCCAGAGCCCTAATATCCTTGCAATATGGCCTTACTTATTGAATGAAATAATAATGGAAGAAATACAATGTTAGCCTAGCACGTTATCTGCACAGACAACAGTGAGTTGTCTGTTGAGGAACTTATGTGGAATTACATGGAAATTGAGGAGTTATGAGATGACATAAACTAGTGGTATAGTTAATACTCTGGACAGTTTTTTGCCTTGACTTATTTTTGTAATATTCTGTTTCCCACCTCACTTCATAAGAATAGCTATAATGTTTTACCCATATCTGAATAGAATTGCACCTTAGATAAGTATTATTTTATGGTCAGAGCCTTATTTAACGAAATTATACATGAGAATATGAAACTAATTTCAAACATTGACAAATAGTAGTAAATATAAGGACACAAGACAGAGCTTGACTTCGAATTACAGGCAGTTAGAGGTTTTCCTGTTACGGTCATGGCAATAAGAGCGTTTTTTGTTTAAAATGTAGTACTATTTATTTTTTAGGCATTCCAATTTCAACTGTATCTAGTAGAAATTAAAATGAACCTTATAAGAAATGTAAGAATAATTATCTAACTTTTGTGAAATTAGCTTTGGCTTTCAAATCAATGATAACATTTTTTAAATATTTTTCTACTGTATGATAAGAACATGCCAATCTTTTAGTATTAGGAAAGAAAATAGACTGAAATTGTTTCAAAAGGTGCCTTTTGAGATACAAGTTTCCATGATAGCTGAATAATGTGTCATGAAAAACAAATTCTCTTAGAATAACAGTATTATATGTGAGTGATTCTAAAGGGAAAGGATGCATTCTGTGTTAACATGTGAGCGTGATAAAATTTGGAGGGGCCACTGAGTTATTTTTAGTAGCAAGGAGGAGAGTGCAAACATCATTTAACACTATTGATTTCCTATAAAATCTTATAGGCTATCATAAAGACTCACCTATTGTAAGACTCTTTCCTTTCATTTAATAATGAATATTTTTCTGTTAAATAATATGTGCTTTCAATAACACAATTTGAAAAAAAGAAAAATATTTAAAAGTTAAAATTATATATAAAACTTCAATCCAGATATAAGAAAACAAAAATCAGGTTTTTTTCTTCCCAAATTTTTGTTTGTTTGTATGTATGTTTTGCTATCATCCTTACCCTGTTTAGAAAGAATCAAATTTCTTTTGAGTAATTAATGTTGGAGAATTTTCCAAGCTCTCCAATATTTTGTTTTCATTATTACATTTAATGACTGCTTAATAATGCACTGTGTGACTATAAATTTTAATTTAATCTGCATTCTTTTAAATAAGTATTTGATTCTTTTCAACACTATAAATAATGTTACTATGAAGAGATTTGTGCACTTTATTTATTCCAATATGTTAGCATTTACCATATTTGAAAAGCTAGTAATAGAATATTCTGAGATTACACATAATACAGCTAAGTTTCTAGTGTTCTTAATTAAGAATGTCTCACTTCTTCCTTTTGCCTCAGTATCTACTGTAATTTCCTCATGAACAAGAAGCTTTCAAGACACTGATTTATAAAAGCACCCTGTGGTGAAAGAAGAAAGTTATGAGAGATGAAAAACAATATGAAAATTAGAGAAAGCAATGGAATTTTGTCTCCATTAAACGAATGATGTAAGTTAAAACTCTTTAATGACATGGAAATATATTTTAGTATATTTTTAGATATTAAATATTGTATTATTTTAGTTTAAAAATATCTGCAGGTGATAAAAATTATTTCAAATGTGCATATTTAAAATTAATTGAATCTTTCTAATACTGGTATTACGAATACTTGCGTGTGTGTGTCGGGGGGTGTGGTTTTCTTCTCTTAGCTTATCAGTAGTTTCCAAATATTCAAAAATGAAAATTTAGTTTGTATATTTAAGAAAATATCTAAGTCTTTTAGGAAAAAGGAAAAGAAAAACCAATTCAAGAGTCAGCAGATTTAAAGAATTCTCTCACATGTCAAGTATGGTCACTAGGGGTCAATTTAAGCAGCAATGGTCAATATTTTTATTCACCTTGACAAATATTAAGAGGAGGAAGCAAAGTAAACAATAATGTCAAGGACTGTGGATATTATAGCTTCATCTTATTAGACCATTTGGAAAAAACTATAAAAACAAAAGTTGACAACATTAATGACGACACCATACATGTTATTTAGGAAGAGGCACACTTCACCAAGTACTAACTTAAAAACATTTTCTCTAGAAAATGTGGCTCTTAAAAATAAATGCTGCTTGGGGCAGGCCCTGTGGCTTAGCAGTTAAGTGCACGCACTCTGCTACTGGCAGCCCAGGGTTCGGATCCCGGGCACGCACCGACGCGTTGCTTCTCCGGCCACGCTGAGGCCGCATCCCACATACAGCAACTAAAAGAACGTGCAACTATGACATGCAACTATGTACTGGGGCTTTGGGGAGAAAAAGGGGAAAAAAAAGGAGGAGGATTGGCAATAGATCTTAGTTCAGGGCCAGTCTTCCTCAGCAAAAAAAAAAAAAAAAGAGGAGGATTGGCATGGATTTTAGCTCAAGGCTGATCTTCCTCACAAAAAAAAAAACAGTGAAAATAAATCCTGCTTTTTAAATATATTATACATGTCAATACTCTTGTTAGAAAACTGATCATCTGCAGCATCGGTACTCAGAAACTCTCCTGTCAATTTCGCATTTGATTTGATTCCTACTTATCATTAAATAGGTGACCCATAGTTTACAGTGAAGTTTAAAAGTATTTCCTCTGGTGAAGTTCATCCTCTTTTAAACCTCCAATGGTTTCCTACGGCTTAGCCCCTCTCCGTGGCGTCCTGTCCCCGTAGGGGTCTTCTTTCAGCCCCTAGAGTCCAACGTGCCCCTTCGTGATGCAGGGCTTTCACAGGGACTGTTCTTCCTACCCGTCTCTTCTCTTTTTACCTGATGCATTTCTATGCCCACTTCAAAGATAAGCTACCACTTCATTTCAAAGAAGGCTTCCTTTGCCACGACTTTTACACATATTTGGATGAGTCTCCAAGTTTATCCTGTTTTTTCACACTGTATTTTTCATTTGCAACACTTCTCATAACTGAAATGAAAAAAAATAAAACCTGCGATTTTTGTTTAATTCATGAAATCCATGCAATTTGGGCAGTTTGTATCCAGCTCACAGCTTTATCATCATCACCTGACACACTGAATTACTCGGAGTAAGTGATGATAAACATTGCGAGAAGCTTGGAAGGAAAGAGGAAGGAAAAGGAAAAGTTTTAGAGCCTAGAAAACCACTGTCATCTTTAAATCAAAAACTAAAGAACCCTGCATTTTCAGAAGGGGAAAATTTTTACATTTTGGCAATAGTGAATAACTAGTTTACATATTAGTAAGTTTATATCTCTTTTGTCTGGCAACACAGAAAAGTAGAAAGATCAATGGCTTCAGAGCCATCAGCCCTTAGTTTAGATCTATAGTGCTAGTTGTGTGACCTCAGGCAAATTTCTTAACCTTACAGTGTTGAGCTAAGCAACTTGAACAAGGACACCAGCACATCTCTTTTAGTAAAAGCCTAAAGGTCAGAGTCTAGAAATCTGAGGTGCTCAACCTCACATGATCCTAGACACGCATAAGCTTCATTCACATCGTTTTCCCCTTTATATGATATAGGAGGGAAACATTGTAGAACATTAGATAAATAGATAGGTAGATACATACATACACATAGACATACATAGATAAAGTGTAAATATAGAGAAAGGAAATAAATCCTTAAAGATTTGTGTGTATATCTTATGTGTGTGTGTGTGAAAAGTTTAGATATATGTGAAACATACATATATATCATGGTAACTTTGACCAGAAAAAACTACCTGCCAAGTCTACCTTCATGTGGCCAACGATCTCTATGGGGTGCGTTTAATACCACTTTGAACCAACAGTATAAGACCTCAGAGCTAATCTCTGTTAATATCCCATCCTATTGGCAGCTGCAACTTTTGAACGATGAAAATACTATGGTTAAACTAAGCTAGAAAGACAATGTTTAGGATTTCTCTATGACTTCTGGAGTTACATTCTGGCAAGTATCTCAGAGCATTAAGGAATTGGAGAGTGGTGGTGAAAACTCCAGAAATAATAGCACAACATAGTCAAAATATAGCTTAGAGAAAACTTTCTAAAACTGTGGAACTGATCTTCCTCAAGTGTAATAACATAAAACAATATCTTCGTTACAGAGTGGTTGCAATGAGGGAATAGAACATATAATAAATTCCAAGCTAGAGTTTAGCACACTGATATATTTCTTGGTAAATATTTGTAAGTACACGACTCAGACAAGTCTTATTCAAGGCGGTTAGGCTGAATGGTACTGACTGGGCCTGCTCCTGCGCAACATGAAAATTAAACTTATAATCTTTGCCTTCTTATGATGAGGTATAACTGGCCACGTTTCACAGTCACATCCTCTGGTTTACTGAATGTGTCTTTTGTGTGAGAGTTATAGGCATTTTGCATTCTACAGATTTAGCCGTCTTTCAATAATATATAGTTTATAGTACTGGGGGAAAAATTGGCTGTGAAAACACACATATTTGAATTTGAATAACAGCTATACATACCATTTACCTATGGTGAGAACTTGATAAAGAAACAAGGACCAAGTAGGTTACTCTCTGAACCATAATTTTTATTTTTGTAAATTAGAAATATTAAAACTGTGGGATAATGTGCTCTTTGCAGCACTGACAAACAGGGATGTCTGAGAACTCACCTCACTTGTCCTACAAATGCAGACAAGGACTTCCAATCATGAGCTTGCTTAAAGAATCAGGAGAAACTGCGGTTTATAGACTTTCACTTAAAGGCAAGAGCATAAGGACTTAGTGGATTTATAGGGATTAAAGGCTACATTTATTTTATTTTAATTATCTTACAGGAACAGGACCATAGCAAGATAGGCTAATATAATTTCATTATATTGCATATTTAAATTGTTAAAGAATAATTTTCAAAAGGTTAAAATTTGACTCTCATACAAATATAGAATGAACACGTAGCAAATATTTATTTTGGGCTCATTAACAAGGGGACCAGAAAAATGGTGAACCTGGATCCAAGAACGTTTTGAAAATTTGTGTATGTCTAAGAATTTTGAAAATAAAAAGATATGGTATTAGCTTATATACAAAACTATTTAGTATCCTACAGGTAATGAAATCATAATTTGAGGGTTATAATTTTATTGGACAGAAATAATTTGCATATCCACAGGGCGACGTCTGCCAGTTAACATGTGGCATCACAAAATCTAGTCCTTAAATCATTAATAAGTAGCAAGTCAAACAAAATATTTCCCCTGTGTGATTATACAGGTGTTGGGTTGGCTTTGTGAGCAATGCACCACTATTGTTTCATAAAGAATAACCTGTATTCACTTTGCCTTAAATTTTAGATAAGCTTTCTTAATGTCATGACTTCTAATTTAAAATAAACTAAAATTTCTTCTGTAATTCTTATTTGCATATTACCAAGAGAAGAAATAATCTGAAAACATAATGGTGAATGCAAATATTGTTATGTTGGTATCAATTTCCCTTCTAGCTCCTCATCCACGTGACGGATAAGACAAGAGCTGTTTCTCCCAAGGATAACACAGGGTATGTGTATCCTACTTGATGTTTGACCCTATTATTGCTTCAAAGATATTCCCCTGGAGAGCACTTTCTTAGGCTTAACATTAGCTTGTTATTAAAAAAAAAAAATTGTGCTCCTAGTTAAGTGCAATCAAATAATTTCTCAAATAATTCTTTACAACGAAAGTCACTTGGTAGAAGTCAGCATGACGGCTGAATAAGAGTTTCAAACGCATTCCTACATGTATTTGACAAAACCAAGTAGGTTGAAATTGAACCACACTGATATAAATAAATAAATGAATAAGTAAATGCGGACTAGAGAAAATTCTTTCTTTTAGTAGAATGTCAACTAACAAATGCAGTAGGAATGACAAATTAAAAATCACTGTTGTTACAAAAGATTATATTTGGTAATATCATAGCAATAATTTATTAATGCAAGAAGCGTAAATGGATGCTAAATGTGTGAGTGGAAGTGGGACAAGGTGGGAGATATTTATACAGTCTCAAAGCGTCCTCTTGCAAAATACATAATAATTACAGTTAAAAAATAATGTCGTAGTGGATGTGTATGGCAGACACCATCTTGCTCAAGTAGACAAAGATAACACCATCAATAAAGGGGTGAATCAAAATTGTATATTTGGCACTCAATAGGTTGCGACTGGAAGAACACAACATTACTAGTGTGATAGTAAGGCCAAAATGGATAATCTGGTTTCTAATCATGCAGAAATATCAGATGAACACAAACCGATGGACATTCTACAAAATGACTGGCTCATACCTTCAAAAATATCAATTTCAAGAAAGTCAAGGAAAGATTGAGGGACAGTTCCAGGTGGAAGGGTACTAGAGAAGATGACAAATGGGTGCAATATCTGTGGCTGGATTGAGTTGTTTTTTTCTAGTTAACATCATGGGGGCAAATTCCAAATGGGATCTTGGGGTGAAACATATACAGGTGTTCTTTGTACTGTTCTTACAACTTTGCTGTAAGTTTGAAATTGGCTTAATGAAAATTAAACAGTAATAATAATAATAAATGAGGATGAGAAGACATGGTTGGGCTCTGTGAAGCCAGAGAGACCCAAGTTCAAATCCCTGCTGTACCGTTTCCTTAGTTGTGTTACCTGCAATAGGTTCATAATCCCTCTGTGCCTCAGATTCCTCACATGTAAAAGAACTATAATGCTAGACCCACCTCATGAACTTATTCTACAGATTAAGTGATAGGAGGTATACATCAAGCCTAGCACATAGAAAGTGCTCAATAAATATTAGCTGTGAGAGCATATGAAGTAACATATTCATTTAATTCTCACTCCTATACCTTTAATAGAGTTACTATAATCTATTAAACAGTGTGCACATAAAACAATGAGGAAAAGTGTTTTGGCGCCCGAGACTTCGTTCAAAAGACCCAGATTTAGGTTTTTATTTTTTAATTTTTTGCTTAGAATAAGAGTATAATAACAGCTACTCTGTTTTGTTTGTGATAACCTTAAAAATGTACGTTAGAAAATATTTTTAATGACAAAGATCATATAAACTAAATTTATTATTATTCCTACTACTACTGCTTCTGTTGTTGTAGTTACTGCTATAACTTCTTTGTCGACCGAAAGAATTTAAAAAACAACGATATTAGAAAGCTTACAAAGCAAAGTATGACATTAAAAACTTTAAGAATGCAGGTTCCAGTTAATTTAAACTGACAAATTGTGCATTTGGGATCTAGTTGGTGATGCTCTTCAAATATCCCAATAAGTTTTATATTCTGCAATTAAGTTTACAGGTAAAATGGGACATATAATTCTAAACCATGATTAACTTATAATTTTGGAAACATATCTGTCATTAATTTTCCTTTCCACTGTCCCTCCCTTTTGTCCACTTTGTCACTGAACTATTGCAGGCCCAGCCACCTCAAATATACCACATCCCAGATCCTAGATATATAAAAATAAAAAAGAACCTAGTTTCGGGGGCGGCCCGGTTGCGTAGTGGTTGAGTTCGCGTGCTCCATTTCGGCAGTCCAGGATTTGAGGGTTCGGATACCAGGCGCAGATCTGCACCACTCATCAAGCCATGCTGTGGCTGGCGGTGACCCACATAAAAAATAGAGGAAGATGGCAACAGGTGTTAGCTCAAGGCCACTCTTCTTCACACACACACACAAAAAGAACCTAGTTTCCTACTCAAGATGTTCAAGCAGTTTGGATCACACAAAGAATTTTATAAGCTGTATAATATTATTATAGATAAAGGAAAATATTTAAAAATCAACTATTTCCCAATGTGAACAAAAAGAAAAGAAATTCCTTTGTAGTTCAAAGTTGAAAAATTGCAAATACATCATAGTTATCCAGTCTTTTAAATATATTATGCTATGTGGTAAAAACACGCAATATCGATCATGTTCAAAAATAAACTTGATACTATCTTGTGATAATTGACGTTATCTTAAAGAAAATTGTATGTACGTACACACACATGGAGGTATTCTCCTCTCATAACCTACAATAGGTACAGAATACATCAAAGTTATAACTACACGCATAGCGCCTCATAAAAGAATGACACAAGTGCCCGCAGAGTTGCTGATAAGATTGTAATTGATGGGAATAACTTCCTAGTTTAGGGAACAAATCCACTTGATTTTAAGAATTTTTCAAAAGACTCACAAAATATTTTTACTTTTATAAATGAAGATCAAAGATGGTTACATATGTGCTACGATACCTTAAAGCCAGCACCATGAAAGACCCCAAAAAACTCTGCCCTGATTTCACTAAATCTTGAATAATTCAAGCACCTTTACAAAGTGATGAAAAACAAGGTTTTAATCTTCTTTGAAAACAACGGACTTAACAAAGTCACTACTTTGAGGATAAATCAATAATGTAAAATCCCTGAAATTTTATCAGCATGATAAAATAAACTGTAATTAATTTCAAAACATATAAGAGTCTCTTGTTCCCTGTGGTTTGGGGAAATTCTTTTGGTGAAAGTTGAAATTATTTTTATTTGTTTTGTTTTGTTTTAATTTTAATTGTTCAAACCCCATTTAGACTTCTACAGTGGAGACTTTATCATAGATGGTTATGCAACATTCTATACACACAAATAGGTTTGAAACTAATAATTCTAACTAAAGCATTAATTGAGTTATTAAAAAAGAATATTGGTCTATAAAGATGTTTTTCAAATTAAGTCTTTGAATTTCTGGATTTATGCAGGGATGCCAGAGATCCCTCAAGAGGGAAGAGGAGGTCGAGTAGAGAGGGGATGTGCAGCCGCTTATCACCTACATGAAAGGAAAGAGTTCTGCTTTTTACCGATGTTCAAATATTGGACTTCTTGCATGAGATTTATTTGAAAAATATGAAAATAACACAGAAGAAATTGCCCTATGATAAAAACCACAAAAACCCCTTTTAACTTTGATTTTAAGATACAGCTTTTTTACAGACAACTAGTAAGGGACAGAACTGAGACTCAAACTAGGCAGTGTACCTTCAGAGCCTTTCTTAATAACTAGGCATCCTCCATGCCAGAAACTATGCTATAAATGTAACATGTGATCCCATCGTATTATGTTCAGTGTTCTTGTGTTGTCACCCGCACTTCATAGATGATGAATCAAAACTTGGAGTAAATTGTGCAGTCTCACATACCCGGGGATGAAGTAGCAGAAAACAGGATGTGGATACAGTCTGTCAGACTCCCAAACCTGCACTCTTATGCATGCTGCTAGGCGATAGGTTCCCTACGCTAATGTTAGGTTCCTTAGTATCATAGCAGAAAAGGCATTTGATAGCAGATTCTCCAGGGCTCAATGTATAAAGAGTCTAGAAGAGTGAAGGTGGCCTCATTAATGTAGTTTGTGAACATCTTATAGCACAGCAGTAAGTCAGCATCGGCCAAAACTCAAAGAACAGTTTTAGCTTCTCTCTACCTGCGTACAACATCATCTCTATAGATCCAGCTAGAAACCATCCTTGTCTTTAGGAGAATGTGTTTGAGGTAGTGAATTCCAGGTGAGTTTAGTCTCATAATGTATTCTGTTCAGAATTTTAAAGTGTTCGTATTTTAACTTATTAAGCTTATATTGAATTAATTGAGTCACTTTTTGGTATTATGATTACTTTTTTTGTTGTTGTTGTTACCTATTGTTTGAAGGCAAGGTTCACTATATCACTTCTTTTCTACCCTAATGTACACTTTTGTGGAAAAAGTGTGCTTCTTCATGCTTGTTTTCCAGGATTAGAAAACAAAGTAGAAGCTGGACGATGACTCAGCAGAAGTGGGAAATGCTGTAGGAAAGATCTGAATTGTAGAGTTACAGTGAATTGTAGAGTTACAGTGAATTGTAGAGTTACAGTGAATTGTAGAGTTACAGAGTTTGGTGAGGGGCGAGGTCATATTGAGATGTTCAGTGTTTTGTCTTCAAGGTCAAAATGTTCCCCTAAATGTATTCTCTCTCTCATTTTTTTTTTTTGTGAGGAAGATCAGCCCTGAGCTAACATCCGTGCTAATCCTCCTTTTTTTGCTGAAGAAGACCGGCTCTGAGCTAACATCTATTGCCAATCCTCCTCCTTTTTTTCCCCAAAGCCCCAGTAGATAGTTGTATGTCATAGCTGCACATCCTTCTAGTTGCTGTATGTGGGACGTGGCCTCAGCATGGCCGGAGAAGCAGTGCATTGGTGCCCGCCCAGAATTCGAACCTGGGCCGCCAGTAGTGGAGCGCGCGCGCTTAACCGCTAAGCCATGGGGCTGGCCCCCCGCCCCGCAAATGTATTCTTTACTGAGAAAATATAGGTCACTGACATCTCAGTTTTTTGTTCATTTGTTTGATTGATTTTTACATTAAAAGTTACAAGATCTTTACTCTTCCTTATCAAATTGTCTCTCTTCTCAAATGCTGGCGTGTCTATTCTTTCATGGTCCAGCGGCTCCATTTGGGTCCATGGCCACATTCCTCTTTGCTTCCTGTGGAAGTTTGCACCAATTATTACCTCTCTCTCATGTAGGATTTCAATATCTCTTCCCTCTGCTTCCTTTCTCTCTAAAAATATGTTCACATTGTTTACCTAAAATTGGAGCTTCCCTTGATATATCTGCCCTTCTCTTCACTAGCAAATTTGTTAAAAAAAAGCTTGTTTTTTTACTGCCTCCACATCCTGGCAAATTCCTGCCAACGTTATCACATTTGTATTTCTCAAATCCATCCCGTTTTCTCCCTTAGCTACCACTGTGCCCCATTGCTAACCTAGAATACCATGATCCTCTGTTTACTTTCCCTGCTTCCAGCTTCTAGCCCTCTGGTCCTTCCCTCTATTTAACAGCTTGAGATAACTTTCTAAAACTTTAATCTTGTCCTTGTTTCCCTTGCTTAAGTTCTTTTATTGACTTCCTAGTGGCATTGAGGTATGGCCTAGATAATACATTGATAGATAAGCCCTGGAAACGAACAAAAAATCACGTTGAGTATCCTTTCCACATGATATAAAGAGATAAAATTTTGTAGTTGACATTTATACACTCAATGATTTTTATGGAAGGAAAAGAAACAGAAGGAAACTGGGTCAATAATTTCCATCTCCAAAGCAAAATATGCCTTTAGGCTTGATAAGACTAAGCAAGGCCTGGTTCGTTATTGGTGAGACCATATTGAGGGAGGGGGTGGTCTTTCTAATTTATGCATAGATAATTGATAAACAAAACTTAATCTGAAACACCTTTACAATTGCTTGGTATCTATTACTTTAGGGACACCAAGGAAACTATTAGTACTGGGAGGGATGTCTTAACAATTATAATGCCAATATATTAAAAGGAAATCAAACCAGATAGGTATAATTATATGACAGTCATGGGAATTCAATAGTGATAGTTATTCTGAACATAAATATTACTTACTGGAATTACATACAATAAAATTTCCACCAAGAAATTAATTATTTCTCCCTATATATTTTTTTAACGTGGTGGAGGATTAGTTAATTTTCTGTTCAGATTGCTACAAATGCCTTTGAAAAGAGTTAAAGTCTATATCCCAAGAAATCAAGTTCTGATAGTAATGTTCTTCTTTGTATTCATCAAGGTGGATTAAAGAGTGAAAATTTATTAGCATATAGTTTCAAACCATTCTTGAACAGCAACCAATGTAGCAGTTTTAGAAGGTCATAAAGTTAGTTTCAGTGAATGTCTTGATATTTACTAGTTCAATAACATTACTTATTATTTAAACATCAAACCTAAAAAAATTATGCACATATTCATGTGCACATATTGACCTAAAAAATAAAGAATTTTAGCATTAAAAATATGTTTATTGTCTCCAAAATGCCATGTCCACTGAGATGTAGGTATGTAAGACATCAAGGCCTACGGAAAATCAATCAATCAATCAATCCTTAGAATTACGTAATACCTTGCAGAAGTTATTTATACTTATGCGTTCATTGTCATCCCAAAATTACTTTGTTCATATCTTGGAAAGATAAGTATTTAAATGTATATGTTTAAAGACATAGTATGTAGAGTATATACCTGCATAAATGGTAGATCCTAGAAGGAAGAAAGTGACTAGCTAATAGCAAACAGCTGGTGAGAAAGAGAGCTATTGAATACTGATAACAGATATCTGGGCGAGGTGAGAGATTATCTGTTCTAGAGGCAGGAAAATAGTGAGAATAAACAGGTTTTCCAGAGTCTCCTTTAATTCTCAGGTTAAGGATCTCCATTGTTCACAACACTTGCTGTAACTTAGATTACCTAGGGGCTTGTAAAATCTCATTTCCCAGAATGCACTCCAGCCAAATTAAATCAGCATCTCTGGAGATGGGACTTTGGCATGAGAATTATTTACAGCTCCATGGTGATTAAAATGCATAGCACAGGTTGAGAATCACTGATCTATTATGACTCCAGGTGCATCTATTGAGAATGTTTGGAAAATTCTCTCCAACAGATTTTTGGCAGAGAGAGAAATACAAAAAACCCTTGCTCTAAACCTGCAGGTGCCAAACAGAATGTAATTTGTATTCAGATGCCTTCAGCTCCTGGACAGGGCTTGATGCCCTCAAGTGACTAGCATTCCCAACAAATTTGAAAAATTGACGAATAGCCCTTGTCCAATGAAGCAAGTTCAACAGCAAGTTGAACTGTTTCAACTGTAAAGTTTAACGAAATCTGAGCTAGTGAGTTACGTGAGAATGAAGAGAACAGCCTGGGGTTGAGGTGAGAAGTAGAATTCTGGGTTCTAATAACGTTATGTCATTGCTTTTTTATCTGCATTCCTTGTCTGAATTGTTTTTCCTTCCTATCTTTTATTTCTGCTGTATTTTATAGCATTTGCTATTATAGTCCCTAAAGTTAAATGTACTCTGAGGATTCTGCTGTACTTTTAAGAAAATTACAGTCATACTTCATTGGTGAGATATATGCTCACATGAACAATAAAATAAGGTAAGAGCTTAATATGGGGGAAAAAGAATATCATCGTATCAAAGATTCTTCTTTATATCTTTTCACGGTATTACCCAAGTTTATCATTATCATGGTACTAATATCATACATCTATCACTTGCTTTCTTGGTGCTAATTTGATCACATTCAGACCAATTTTTGGTAAGAACAGAGAATTTTGTGGCATTTTAACTTACTCCAATTTCATTCCCATTCCCCTGATCAGTGGTAATTGTGAAAACAACAGCCTGCATTCCTGGTTCAGCAGGGGTAAAAAACAGTGCTCGCTCTCAAAGATTGTAATTAAGTGACTGAATAAATACATAGGAGAAAGAGGCAAATCTAAGCAAAAGAACTTCAAATAATTCGTGTAGATGCTCTTCCTTCAAAGAGGTGGAGTATAAGTTCCTCTTCCTTAAGTATGGTCTGTGCATAATGACTTCTTCCCTAAAGTATGGTAAGAAAAAGGGATAAAAAGTAATTTTGCAGTGCAGAAAGCTGACAATAACTGCTTCAGCCACACAATATCAAGGTCAACGTCAACAGTCATAAGTCATGGAGATAGTATTCACCCTTGATATGACATAATAAAAATTGCACTTTATCTCTCTGATCTTTCTCCTCAAAACCCATGACCTCAGTTTTATCATGAGAAAAACATCAGACACATACCAATAGAGAGGCATCCTCCAAAATATCTGACTAGTACTCCTCACAGGGAAACAAGCAAACAAAAACGAGGAAGGTCTGGGAACGAGTCACAGCCAAGAGCAGCCTAAGGAGACATAAGACTAAATGTAATACAGTATCCTGGGTAGGATCCTGGAACAGAAAAAGGTAAGGACTAAGGAAATGTGAAAAAATATGGTCCTAGGTAATAATAGTCTATCAATATTGGTTCTTTAATTATATTCAATGTACTATACTAATGTAATATGTTAATAACAGGGGAAACTGGGTGGGGAGAATATGGGATCTCTCTGTATTGTCTTTGCATTTTTTTCTGTAAATGTAAAACTGTTTAAAAAGTGAAATGTATTAAAAATATACTAAGAAAATAGTTGATATATTTATTTGTTTATTTTAAATTCATTGCTTTATAATCGAGATAGAATATTTCTCTGTATTTGTAAAGACCTCTTCAGATGAAAAACACTTGGAAGTCATTCTTTATTTGGAACCTAATACACAAATATAAATCATAATTGTATTGTTCCTGGCTTATAATGGTCTCTCAGGTGATCAAAATCTATGAGTTCTAAGGGAACTAAAAATGATGTATAATAGGAGGTTCCTTTCATCTTTGGGCTGATTATCTGAGATTAAGCTCTAAATATATCGCTTTGTAACCTTTTATTGCTTCCCCAGTGATTTTTAAAGGACGACTTCATTTGTGTAAGCCTGCCTCATCTCTCCCTGGTCTTTATGGTTCAGACAGACTACATCCCTTAAAATTTTACTTAGGATGTCAAAATGTTGATTCAACCATTCTTGCAGACAGTCATCAAACTATCTTTACTTTAGCCCCTACTGGGATTGAGTTTATTGTGATATTTTAATCACAATCCAGTTCCAGGTAGTCCGTAGCCAGATAATTAATTAATTGACATCTCCAAAATGAAAGATTTTTACCAAGCGTGGGAAAAGTCAAATATAAATTTTGGTTTATTCTGGGAAATTTGGTAAATTGGACAGTACAAGGAGGTGTTAGAAAGTCCAGAGGTCTTCCTCTTTTTTCATCTTTGATTTGCTCATTCATTCACCAAACAACCACTCACTAGCTCCTCCTTCCTTCCTTTGCCTTTTCACTTGGTTACTCACCTGTCAGCCCACTACACACACATCCATGTGTCTACCCACTCGCCTGTCTACCAGTCTCTGATTTGTATATTGATCCATTTGTCTACCTCTGTATCTGTCCACTCAGAGTCATCTATCTGATTTTTATTAAAGAAGATTGTCAGTCAGGTATTAGGAAGGCACTTGAGGTACAAGGAATAATAACACTGAGCTTATCTAGACAGGAGAGGAGAGACATTTGAATTCTTTTAGTTAGAAAATTAAGAAAATTTTGCAAATGCTTTCCAAAGAATTCTGATCCAAGTGCAGTTATTATCTTTTACTTGTCTAAATCAGAAATCTTTAAATAAATTATTCTTTCTTCTGGCTGCACAGAGAAACTATTCCAAGTATTTGTGAAAAACATAGATACTCAGGCTTCAAATTAAATGTCCCAAAGCAGGTATCCAACAGCTTAGATAGGGTATCAATGTTTTTAAATACCTGCATATAGATTTTGGTACACATCCAGCATTGAACACAACTGGCCCAGAGCAAGCATATAATATAATTATCACTCAATGTAATATTTCCCCTGGCACAGTGCAGTAGAACACTTACATATTTCAAACATCTTTAGCATCCAGTGTAAACTCTACATAATCCAAAGGGAGAGGAAAATTCAATATTAACATACTTAAAATATGTAGTAAATACACTTCTTTAAAAGAATGAAAAACAAGGCCATTAGTATATTAGTGAAGAGAAAAGCAATATGATTTGGAACTGACATTTATCAAAGGAAAATAAGTGTTAGATTTCAGAATAGATCTTTCTCTTATGTTTTCATGAGAAAACTCTCCCTTCATTTTCTAAGAGGAAAACACTTCTGGACCCATTCTTCATTTCTTACCCAGGGTGGAGGTATATTTGTGAGTGGTGGGCTGCCAAGAGTCTAAAGTTCATTGGTCACTTTTTTCAATATGTATCAAGGTTTAAGGTATTAAAACAATGTGTTTCCTCCTGGCTTCTCTTTATAGCCTCCTTTGGAACTTTCTTTCCTGTAAGAAGCTAACATGTTTCCACTCCTAACCTCTGAACTCTAAGTGTACCTGCATAAGGGCTCAGGGTGTGCCTTCCAGAGTCAATTCTGCAGCTCATGTCTCTTTCCTGCTTTGGGATCTTCTGCATGTAAGGTACAATCTACTTTGTAGTTAGCCTGTACTGCCTTGCAGGCCCATTTCCCTCCTGCAAATATGGCTTTAGGGAGTAGATTGGAAGTAAATTGGGGAAGTATTAGAACGCCCAAATTTGGCTGTAGCCAAATAACCCCATTTTCCAATTGGCCAATAAAGCTGATATTAGATTTCCAATTTTCTAGCACTTGTATCTATTTTTCAATTTGTATAGAGCGTAAGGGTGGAAACAGTGGAATTAAATAGTATCCCTAGAGAAACCTTCAACTTCTCTGTGTACTACATACATAATTAATAAGTAACTAATAATTGCAGTATTTTTGATTTATAAGATTATTCAATTTATCAGCAGAGATACTTCTTTCACTTTTTCAAGTCTTTTCTTAATTTGGAATCACCCTGTACTTTAGAACAGATCAGTTTGATGAACATTTGCTAAGTAAGCCAGATCCCTGAATCATCCTGATATCTTCCTCCCCCTCATCTACCATGTACCATGGCTAGTCCATGGACAAGTCCTGTATATTTACCTCTTAAATGTCCTTCACCTCCGCATTCTTTTCCATATCTTCCCTTTCTCCATATCAACATCGAAAACCTAGTCCAGGTGACTCCATCTCTCATTAGGAAAGCTTGAGTAACCTCTCAACAACTGGCATTTCTTTATCCACTTTGTCCTCCCACTTTGAAAAAGATGGATGTATTTTTATTTTCTCAATTTAATTTTTATTTTTCTCAGTACTATTTTGATGGTGAGTCCTTAAACAGCTGTAATGAAAATATTTTTGAAAACTTGCATTTACCCAATTTTAAAGAAGAAAGTCCTATAAAAGAAAACCCCTACAAGCTCTTCATTATCTGGGTCTTATCTCTTACCTTATCTCTCCTCTGGCTGTATCTCTCACCATCCTCTCCTTCTTTGTTGACAGTTTCCTTTGCTATGCAAAAGCTTTTTAGTTTGACGTAGTCCATTTGTTTATTTTTGCTTTTGTTGTCTTTGCTTTTGGTATCAAATCCAAAAAATTATTGCCAAGACGGATGTCAAAGAGCTTACCACATATGTTTTCTTCTAGGAGTTTTATGGTTTCAGGTCTTATGTTCAAGTCTAATCCATTTTGAGTTAATTTTTGTGTATGGTGTAAAATAGGGGTCCAGTTTCATTTTTTTGCATGTAGCTGTCCAGTTTTCCCGAGACTATTTATTGAAGAGACTGTTCTTTCCTCGTTGTATATTCTTGACATTTGTTGTAAATTAATTGACCATATACGTGTGGGTTTATTTCTGGGCTCTCTATTCTGTGTCATTGATCTATATGTCTGTTTTTATGCCAATATCAAACTGTTTTGATTACTACAGCTTTGCAATGTAGTTTTTAATATAGCTCATTTTATTTTTTAGTGATGAATGTTATTGCATCAACTGGAGAACCACAGATTATTTATCCATTCACCTACTGAAGGACAACTTGGTTGCCTCTAAGTTTTGGCAATTATGAATAAGGCTACTATGAACATCTATGTGCAGATTTTTGAATGGATATAATTTTTCAACTCATTTGAGTGAATACCAAGGAGTGTGATTGGTGGATTGTATGGTAAGAGTATGTTTAGTTTTGTAGGAACATGCCAAACTCTCTTCCAGGGTGGCTATAACATTTTGCATCCCACCAGCAATGAATTCTTTTTCCTGTTCTCCATATCCCTGTCATCATTTGGTTTTGTCAGTGCCCTGGATTTTGACCTTTCTAATAGGTTTGTAGGTACCTCACTGTTGTTTTAATTTGCAGTCTTCTAATGACATGTGATGCTGAGCATCTTTTCTTATGCTTATTAGTCATGTGTATATCTTCTTTGGTGAGGTGTCCATTTAGGTCTTTTGCCCATATTTTAATTAGGCAGGTCATATTCCTATTGTTGAGTTTTATGAGCTCTTTGTATGTTTTAGATAACAGTCCTTTATCAGATGTGTCTTTTGCAAATATTTACTCCCAACCTCTGGCTTATATTCTCATTCTCTTCACAATGTCTTTTACGTGGCTGGAGTTTTTAATTTTAAGGAGGTCCAACTTATCAATTATTTCTTTCATGGATAATGGCTTTGGTGTTGTATCTTAAAGTCATCAACATACCCACGGTCATCTCGGTTTTCTTCTGCTATCTTCTAGGAGTTTTACAGTTTTGCATTTTGCATTTAGGTCTGTGATCCATGTTGAGTTAATTTTTGTGAAGAGGAAAAGGCCTGTGTCTAGATTAATTTTCTCATCTCTAAAGGACATTTCATAATGTAAAACTGTGCACAGTTTAGAGTACACTTTTCCTAGGGTATCTGTTTCTGTGGGGTTTGTGGTTTTCATTTTCTTTGATCTATTTTACAATTTTGTAGAGACAGAAGTTTTTTTGTGGAAAATCAAAAATAATGTAAAGAATTCTTGTTTATAGATATGGGTATGTTAATCTTAACCCCTATTTATACCCAGGGATATTAATGATCAACAAGGTTAAGAGAACTGACCAAACTAAGTTGTTAGGTAAGTGAAGGAACTGAGAAGGGACCCAGACTTTAACCATAGATTTAGTCCACCACATAAACTGTGTTTCCTAAACAAGAATCAAGGTAAAAATCTTCAGCGGAAAATGTTAAATGTAGATGCAATTAAAAATATCTAGGTAGTTTAATCACGGAAACACAAGAACTGACATTATAATATAGTTTTTCTTAGAGCTGTTTCTGTCTATCCACTTCAGTATGCAATGCAGTCCTAGACCCATGGCTGGTGCTTCTTAATTGTGGTATGTAGATTTCCTGATTGATATCAGGAAGTACAGATTGCAAAAAACGGTTTCAATAAATCTATCAACACAGAGTTTCCACACATCATGTAACATATCCCAACAACCCAAAAATATTGGCAGCCTCAGGGAATTTTCACTCCTCTGGTTTTGGAAGTGGAGCAATGATTGGGGGAATATGTTAGCTGAAGTTTCCAAATGAAAGTCTATGGAATCAGGAAGAAAAATAAAAAAGGCGTATTAGTGGTGGTAGTTTCAGGTTGGCTTTGTCACTTGACAACTGCCGGTGTCAGGAGTTCAGGGCACTGACATGATCTTCACACCCTCGGGAAACACAGACCCTTTGCATCTGCCTTTCCAGGTGATTATTGCCTTACTATTATACTATGAAGGTAAAAACAAGGCGTGCTTTTAACAGTATTTAATGAAAAAAATTAGTGTATATTTTCTTCAATGACATTTTTTTATTTTACAATAAAATTTTATAAGAAAATTTGTTGCTTAGCATACAGGTCCATGCTAGAATTTTCTACACTTTAGATAGGGATACCATGCTATTTATGGTTGAAATAATTCCCTGGGCAGTAATTCCACGTGTGTAACTGCAGCTCTAAAAAAGGCTGTAATAGCCAACAATATTTCAGAACATGGTATATAGTCTCTCCAGAAGTGTTGACCTCTCAAGTCACTCGAAAGATTTAGAAGATGCATTACAATTTAAGTTTTTAAAAGAGTAATTGCAAAGAAAAGCATGTAGGGTTTGAAGAAATGGTTCACCATTAAAATGCTGAATTCTTAGTATAGAAATGATGGTTATGAAGGCAATTTCCACAAGCTGGTAGTTTCCCCCAAAAGGAGTGATGAGAACTCCTCTGTTACTATATATATTCTCAACTGTGGCATTTTCAAACTTTGATTGGTTGTGTTTTCACTCTATGGGCCCATCTAGGACAGCTTGTTAACCAGCAATACCCATGGAGGCTGTGTGGGAGGGAAGTCTGGCACTATACCTCACCTTTCCTTCCCAGGAACAGTGAGAAATGCTCTATAGCTAGTCTAAATTTCCTTCTCTTTGTCCTACTCCCCTGACGAAAGTTTTCACTTTTGTCCTGCTGTGTAACATTCTGTAGATTACCAACCATATTCTGTCTAACATCTGGGGAATAGTAATGAATGTGACTTATTGCCCCCACAAGACAATGGAGAGCAAATCTTCCTGGAGAAGCTGTCTGGAGACTCAAGACTGGCTACAGGAAAAATATAACTAGAGCTCACCAAGAGATGACAATGGTTCAATGTTGAATTCTAACACTTACTGGTTTTTACGAACTGCTTGAAGTCCTGAATTGAGAAAGATGCTGAGCCTGGATCCAAGCTTAGTAGGAAAGATTGCCATGACCCCTTAGCAAGGTCTGTAATAGGCACAGAGTGGCACATTCATATATTAATAGTTTAAAATATTTTTGTCATACCTTGATTACATCAGTTAATTTTTATATTTTCCTATGATATATATCAGAATATTTTTTTTCAAAATCTGAACTAGTGGAAAAATATAAATATTATATGCATACTAAATATTGTGTATAAATATTAAATATTCTAAAGCTTATGAGTCAGCTATTTATGGTTAAGAATTCATTTCTTAAATGGCTACAAACATAACTACCAATTTGGCAATAAAATCATCCACTTAAGTTCTCAAACCAGCAAATTGAATAGAAGTAAGAGAGAAAGACAGAAACTTGGAACAAACATGTATACTGACTCCAGGCAAAGAAAACTTCCTAAAGAGAATGGCATCTTGTCAACGAGAAAGAGCACTTCTTATTGCTTCATAGACAATAGGGCCTCAATAAATATTTCTTGGATAAATAAACAAGTGAATAAACTTGAAATTATGCGATTTAGATTGAAGCCATGGACCTTATATAAGTTTCTCAATCTCTGGATTTGCTTGATTTTGCTTCTTTTTGCCTTTAAAATATGACAGATGGGCTACATTATCTCTAAATTCTCCTGGATAACTCTATCTTTAGGTATTCTGTATATTTAAGAGGAATCCTAAATTTGTATAGAGAAAAATCATGTCTGCATATATTTTGGATTGGCATGACATTTGATAACGAATGATGATGTTTATATATACATATACACATATGTAACAAATACACCCTAATCTATATGTCTATCCCTTTATCTGGTAAGTGATGAAAAATAACAATGGCCAATTGACTTTTAGGTTTTGAGCATAATAGTAATAAAGCTCAAAGACTTGGTTTGACATGTGTTTCCTAGCCACATGACATATAATTCAAACTGACCATACATATTTCAAAACAGTAGTGTTGGTCACGAAGACTGGAGGAAGTAGGAGGGAGGTTGTGTATGTCTGAACAAAGATATATCTCTCCAAATCTTTGCCTACTCTGTAGACAAAGCATAATATTTTCGTAGGGAATATGCTAATATTGATAAGGAAATGCACTGGATTCTGGTTACTCATCAATATGTTTCAATATCTCTAAACCTGTGTCTCCAACAATGTATGTTTGGCACCTGTGTTTTTTCGTGTATTTTAAAGTGCTTGTAGAGATGTTCAGTACTATGTACTACATAGGCGTTAAAATATTCATTTTAGTATTAAGTATTTATAGAGGGGAATTAAATCAGAAAAAAATAAAAATATTGCCATACATATCAGTATTTTGCAATATCAGTATATGAAGCATCTAGAAATAAACAAGTTTAGAGACAATATATAATCTATGCTTTTATAAGGAAGAAAATAGGTAAATCATTCATTAACTTAGGATCTGAAAATATAAAGAATGCCATGTTCTTTTCTCTAACTCCAAAGAAGTTCTGCTCCCAGGCACCACTATTCTACCATACAGGTGAGTTCTGTGAGTTCCCTGTGAACAAGTGGGAAAGACCAGGATACTGTTTGTATCCAGATCTTTCTATCTCAAAACCTTCTTCTAGTAATATTCAGGAAATGCACAATCCATATTTGTACCATTACTAAACATATGGCAAGTATACAAAATGAAGGAAACTCTACAAAAACATGCAATGAAACTAGAAGAAACACTAAATTAACATATCTTAGAGCTATTCACCCTAGTATTTTATCTTATGGAGCATTGAACTACAGTTTCTGTATTTTCAATATTTTTATTCATGTCTTCAAGGATATTGCAAGGATATTGATTATTATTGTCCATGTTAGGTTTTGTACTAAGGACTATTACTTGTGTACTAATGTCACTTCTCACTTTCTTATAGGGATATCCTCCCTATAACAACTCGTTTTAGTAAATCAAATTTAATCTGAGAAGAAAATTCTGCAATTTATCCATATCTATCGAAATCTATCAAATTTAGACCTGATACTGGGTTTATAGGAGGTTTGTCTATCTATCTATCTGTCTGCCTGTCTGTCTGTCTGTCTGTCTATCATCTATCTATCTTCATCTATCTATATGCTTTCAGTCTGAAAATCTACTTAGGGTCATGATTTTAAGAAGCATACTGCCCGCTGTCAAAGAAATACTTATTTTTGTTTATCTTATATTTGACTCTTCAACACATTTGGTGAATAAAAGTAATTCCACTTTACCACTACCCTTCTTAATAATTATATAGATTCATACCATTTCTTTACTGCTTTCTTTCCTATTAAAGCATTATCTTCCTTTTACCTGAAAATTTTATCTTCCTTTCTTTGAAACTTCTCAGTTTATCTAACTGATTTTGTGGCCATGATCTTAGAAATGTTAAACATTACTACAGAGTTTTTGTTTGTGTTTTTCTGAAATGGGGTACGAGATTTACACCATACATTTTGTCTCCAGAATGTCTTTTAAGGATCCTAGATATTCTAATGGGTGTTATGGCTATTTTGGAAAATGGACACAAAGTTCGTTCAGAACATGCCTTGGTGAATCTTGTATTCCTGGGTGGGAAACATCACATTCACTCTGAGTGAGGTTTCTACCACAATAAGTAGGGAATCATACAGAACAGACGCATTTGATTTATAGGGAGATGAGCATAACTGATTATTCCAGTTAACATTGGAATAACTAGATTTATTCATTTATTTATTCACTTATTTACTTATTTTTAAGAAGTTCATGAAATAATTTTGTTGCCTCAGCAAGAAGAGACAAGAAAATGTATTTATTTACTGATTTATTAGCAACCAAAGATTCTCCAATCTGATAATTGATTGTCATGGCACAGTCCTCTAGGATTGATACAGAATAGTTATAAAATTCACTAGAATGTCAATGGAATGATGAGTATTTATTATTAGAGACAACTTGTTAAACTAGTTAATAAAGTATTTCAGACAACTTCTGTACTCAGATAGGAAATGACAATGAAATCCCTTGATTAAATAGCCATTTCTTAGATACATAACTTTAAAACATTTACTGATGTCTAGAGATTTACAATGTTTTCTTTCCTTTTTCTTATGAGAATGTTTGCAGTTGTGTCGCTGCAAACTGAAATTAACGGAACTGCTAGCAGTAGAAAAGAACAATTATGCAAGATAATAAATGTCTGAGATATACAAGAAAAAAATTGGTGCTAATATTGTTTTTATCTGATTAAGGCTAGAAGACATTTGTTCATAACGCAATACTCAGGAAATTTTTGAATTTTCATTGCAAAACCCTCAGCATTGACAGATTCTTATTTATTCTTAGAGCAATGTTAGACTAAAGAGTCAAGTGTCCAAGTGGCTTCTATCTGTTTCACGTTTAACTGTATATCTATATCTATCTATCTATCTATCTATCTATCTATCTATCTATCTATGATATAAAGTATATATTATATATATATATATATAAATCAGAAAAAGCTCCTAATTTGTGAAAGCACCACCATCAATTTACCTGTTTTTAAAATTTTCTGGATGCTGGACATCTAGTACCCTATTATAACCCACCCAAGGCTCATCAAGAATGCTGTACGCCTTGGGAGGCCTCCAACATTCCTGAGGCTCGTGGAACCTCTATGTTTTGTCCTAATAGGGCTCCTTGATTCTTAGAGACCATCTGCTTCAGTTCTCAGATGCATGTTCTCCCTGGTGGTGAGACTCCTTTAGATCTGGTAACCCTCAGAATCAGTACACCTGACCCAGGCTTATGGACATATGCCTGTTCCGTACAAGTTTTACAAGCTATGTTAGCCATGTCTTCTTAACTATCTGAATCTATTCCTCCTTCAGTATTAATTCTATGTGTCCCATTGCATTTAGGCTCCTCTGTCCTTTGTCACAGTCATGGACATAACTTTTTTCTCTAGTAAATGGTAGGATAATTAGAAGCAGAAAACTTTATATAACCCAAAGGATTTAGACTTGATACTAGGTTTATAGGAGTAAAAAGTATAACATTAAATGTACATCTTATGCACAATAATTTAAAGAGGAAGCAAAATGTATTAGCGTGAAGTCATACAAAATTCTATAAAAATGAATAATAAATGTTTGAATTAATATATCAAACGTGTTCCTTACTTAAAATCCGATTTTGACAACTTCTTTTCTATTTTGTTTTTTACTACATATTCTGTTTGCCAGTATTCTATTTGAATAAATTGTCTATTTTTCCACTGAGGTTAAGGTTTAGCATTCTAAGAGTTCACTTGAAATTTTTAATACCAGGGAATCGCAGGCAAACACATCATCATAGGACAAGGTAAAAAATTATAAGTTTTAAACAGATTCTAATATATATTATCCATAGCTTGAAAGACATGTAAAGTATAATAAGGAAATATATATTTTTAAAATTTGCTAATGCTATAATGTTGCTTAAATTGTAGATAACAATCCACCCTATTTACATAAAGGGATGTGAGTTAAGGTTACCTGATATGAAGATCCGATTTTCAATACACACCAACAACTCCTTGGTAAATTTTATCTTGAGAGATTATTATAGCTTAATAAAACAACAACAAAATAGATGCCATACTTAAAAACTGGCCTGATGTCTTTATCGCTTATAATTTGTATTTTCTTTTTTAAAAATATAATACTTTATAATAATTTCAATCTTCCAGTATAGAAATGATTAGGGGCCTTTCCTGTCTCCTTAGCACATATAATTTTGAGTAAAAATAATTTCTAACATACTTAAATTACATATGTTTATATGACCAGGCTGCATCTGCCAAATTTATAGAGCAATCCACAGTGCTAAACTTTCCACACTATCAATGAACATCTAGTCTCCTCATTATTCAATAAGAGGATTCAGAGTTTTCAAAAAAGTTGCTTTATAAAAATAATTGAATTAGATGCTGGTAGTAAATACAGCAAAGTGTGTGTGCCGGGGAGAGGATTATTAGTATAGGAATGTTCCACCACAAGGTAGATTGAGACAAATCTTGGCTGAACAAAGAGCAATACATCGTTTTCTTGCCTGTCAGACTTCTCATCCTTTGTTATAGAATGTGCATAGTTGTACAGTATTTTCCTGTATTCACTTCCTCATGGACCACTTTTAAATGAAGAACATATCTCTTACTAGTATTTTGGAGAAGATGGGTCATGTGGTTCTAATTCTTGATTTAGGCTTGAGTTCAGTAAGAAAAAACAAAAATAAAATATTCACTTTATACATTATACATACATATATATGTATATATACACATATACATACAGAAATCTATAAATAAATTCACACATAGCTATAAAATTGCAAATTATAACGTAAAATGGAGCTGAAGTTCATGACCTATGGAAAAATAATAAAGGACACATAATTTACATTGAATGAGTCAAGAATTTTCTAAGGAGGAATTCAGAGATGATCTCTAAGTGTGAATGTCTTATTGTGAGAAATTTCCAAAAGATAAATACACACACCCCAGGTGTGTGAAATTAGGAGTTTTCCTTTGTGCATTTCTCTTTATCTAGTTTGCATAGGTGGAAAAAATCTTAAAGCATTTAAATTATTTCAAGGGAGAAAATACACTAGAACAACTTTCTATCTTTTCTCATCAAGTCCAAATGAAATCTCTCTGCTTCACGCTTGGTCACATTTGACAGTGGTAATCTGTGTTTCCTGCCTCTGGTTCTTACCTATTGCAGACATGACTCTTGTCTTTTACCAGGTTCCATGGAAATATTTTGGGAAGTCCTCCCAAAAATCTGTTGAGCAGGAACTCTCATTTTCCATATGAAGTTAGGATGTTGTCTGAAATTATCTTCAGAGAAGGAAATGTGATAGTTTGGATACATGGTTTCAGCACTTCATTCCACCTAGGTTTCAGACTTATTATTCAGAGATAATGTTCATATGTATCTAGTTAGATTCTTTGAAAACAATTGGGAGAACTTATGGGGTCTTGTCTCATCTTTACATTGGGGTGTCATGATATTTAACTGGTTATCTTAGTATTTTGTGTCGATCTCAGCCTATCGATAACCAATACTGTGGCTGTACCAGCCCTTGTGGTTCTTATCGTGATTACAAGATGCCATCAACAACAACCATCAGTAGACTTTGGAAAAAAAAATGTTTTATTACTCACAAGTCCTGGAAAGCACATGGCACAGCTAGGGCCCCACAGCAAAGTCGCAGGGAGAGAGAGAGACAGGGCGTGGGCCTAGGGTTCTGCTTTTATTGGGGTTGAGAGAAGGGGCCTAGAGTTTCGCAGACTCCCTCTTTATTGGTGAATTTAAAACATAAGAGCTGGAATTAAAAGTGCAGGAAGAGAAAAAACAAGTGGCCCAAATGGTCAGATACTGAAATCAGCCAAGATCTCTAAAACAAAGGAGCTGGGGGCAGAGGAGGGAGGAGGCCTGGCTCTTCATCTAGTCCTGTGGCTGGCAGTGTGTTAACCTTTGAAGTGGATGCCTCTGCAATCAAAGCTTACATCAGGCATTTGCATTACAATAAAAGAGAAAAACCAACTGTCAGGGTTAACACTACACTTAGACATGTTTCATTATTTGATGTTATGTCATCTAGTCCTATGGTTATTTTTGTCTATGGTATATATTTTACTCATGCATCTGTAATTTTGGCAGGATTTCTCAGGTCAACTTGTCTCTGCTACAGCTGTTGCCAGCTGATGTGGCTTGAAGGCCAGAGGAGACCTGATACTTTCCCACTGGGGCCTAAGCTGATTTAGTTACTGGCTTCCAACAACAATCATTCCCCTGTGTGCGTATTTTTCCTTTCGTCTCTCCATGAGTCTTATACCTATTCTTCCTTCAGAGCCTATGTTTCCTCCAGAAAGTTTTCTGCGAGCAGCCTCTCTATCCTCTGTCACAGCTCTCTGCTCTGAACTTCTGCCATATATTGTTCACACCTGCCATTTTATGTTTAGCAAATAATGTATTCATTCACTCATGCCTTTCCAGATGTTCAGTGAGACGGGTCCTGGGATACAACTATCCCTCTCTTTTCACACAGTGCACACTTTGGAGTAGGGAGGAGTCAGATAGGGTGCACAAAACACAACATCCGCAATGCAAATCATATGGCTATTAATAATAAAGCAGACCTATAAATAATACTCTGGAAGGTTGCTTGCATTTTTTTCTTACGTAAAAATTGCGGAAAGAGGGACCGGCCCGGTGGCACAGCAGTTAAGTGCACGCGCTCCTCTTCAGGGGCCCAAGGGTTCACAGGTTCGGATCCCGGAAGTGCACCAACGCACTGCTTGTCAAGCCACACTGTGGCAGCGTCCCATATAAAGTAGAGGAAGATGGGCACGGATGTTAGCCCACGGCCACTCTTGCTCAGCAAAAGAGGAGGATTGGCATCAGATGTTAGGTCAGGGCTGATCTTCCTCACAAAAATAAATAAATAAATAAAAGTTAATATTTCAAAATAGTTTTCATAATTTAAACCATCTTTTTCAATGTAGTTGAATGTAAGTGATATTAAAATAATTTTGAAATTGAATTTGTGATATTAAAAATAAAATAAAATAGATAATAGCTAAAATGATACGTCAAGGGGTCAGCCTGGTGGCATAGTTGTTAAGTTTGTGCACTCCACTTCAGCGGCCCAGGGTTCACAGGTTCAGATCTCAGGTGTGGACCTACACACCACTCATCAAGCCATGCTGTGGTGGCATCCCACATACAAAAAATAGAGGAAGATTGGTGCAGATGTTAGCTCAGAGACAATCTTCCTCAAGCAAAAAGAGGAAGATTGGCAACAGATGTTAGCCCAGGGCCAATCTTCCTTACTAAAAAAATAATAATAAATGAATAAATAAATAAAATGGTATGTTAGTACTTCTAGAAGCATATAAAAATAAAAGCTTTTAACATGAGAGTGGTAAAACTTGAATTCTGTTATTGTTACTGTATGGGAGAAAAAAATATTCCTCTACCCTTCTAGGATTTTCTGGCTGATCCAAGAAGTAAATTGACATGAGATAGAATAACAGGAGAAAATCAAACATGTTTAATAACATGTATACATGAGAGAAATCCAGGAAAACTGAGTAACTCACCAGAATGGCTGAATCTACCACCTTAAATACCATCTTCAGCTAAAGACAAAAGAGGATGTTGGGGTAGTGGTTTGGGACTTCAAAGGGGAGGAAGGCAGTTCACATGAAGATGGAAAAGCAAATGTTTGGTGAACAAATGTTTGCCATGCCTTGCAGAGACAATGGGACATGGAGAGGACTTTGATCAAAGGGGTCTTTCTAGATTCCTCCCTGTCTACCATAACTGTTTCATATCATACTATGATTATCTATGGTGATAGCTCCTTGCTGGAACAGGCCTTCTGTCTTAAATTCTTTTAGGCAGTAAGAGGTAAGGTCATAGTTTCTTTCTGAGTTTTTTGTTCTTAAAAATAATCAAGCCAAAGAGACACATTTTAGGGTGGCCAATTCTGATCCCCTACATTACTGTTTATATTTAGGGCCTGTTTTCCTCATTCAAACTTAAAGCTTAATCTATGCCTTATTTTTCTCTCCATATCCAGTGCCAGAAACAGTATTCTACTTGTCGTTAATGCTGAAGAAAGATTTGTTACTGAAGACGATTCTAATACTATAGAAGGAGCTGGAGATTCAGTGTTTCTGAGGAACATTATTTGGTTGTATTATCTCTTTTGGCAAGAGCTTAACATCTTAAATCCCTATCTTGAAAACACCTAAAGCACCTACTATATTGGTCTGCACTTTGCTTCCAGAGAACATAATGGAGAAACCCTGGTCTGTAAATATTATGAAATAATTTTAGTTGTGTCTATTTCCTGAATGTTTTGGCACTCCTGAGAACTGCGGTGGGTTGACAGAACACTGCACCGTTTTCCTCCAGTGAGCACTGGCTTGAACCAAACAGGGTTGTGATGATGGCTCCTATTTTGACACTTCTCACTAGATTGAGAGCCCCTTCAGCTTTAGAATTATGTTTCCTTCAAACATACACACTCAGTAAATGTTCCCAGGGAATAGCACAAAGGAAGTGCTCAATAAACACGTTGAACAAATAATTACACACAACAGAGTAGGTCGCGGCCTCAGTGAAGGGACCTTTTATCTAAAACATAGAATTGAGTCACAAATATCCACATTACTTGGTTGTCAGGATGGAAAATAATAAATTGCCTGCTGAGTCCAGACACGATCGTGAGATTAACATTTACAAGGAAGCATTGGAGGGTTTATCTGTGAACATAAGATTTCAGGTGTAAAATCATTAAGAAAAGGTGTCATATATATCTGTTTATTAAATAGAATAATGCAACATCCCAAACACATGCAACTTTCATGGTTCAGAACTCAATTGTGAATGAAAATTAATATTCTAGATGAGAGATTGGTAAATCTTCTCTGTAAACAGCCAAACAGTAAATATTTGAGGCTTTGAGAGTCACGTGGTCTCTGTCACAACTATTCAACTCTGTTGTCATAATACAAAAGCCATCATAGACAATACATAAAAAAATTGGCATAGCTGTGTTCCAATAAATCTTTATTTATGAAACAGGCAGCAGGCCAGAGTTATCCATGAACTGTAAGTCACCAACTCCTTTCTACACTGTAATAGCGGTATCGTTGGGTATTTGTGAGATTTGTAGTAACTTTTGCACCTACTTTAAATGTCCAAACAATGTCTGGCTTTTTGTGTGTGTGTTCTTACATTTTCTATTTGTAGCCTTGTTTTTTTCTGTTAGGGACTCCTAGTACTACAAATAATTAAATAAATAACTAGTATATATTATTATATATTTTACATTATATATGATATATAGACTATATAATAACATAATATAAAATTTATATATAATATAAAATACATTTCTATGTACAATTTTTATTTGAATATTATTAAATATCTACATATTACAGTCATAATCACAGATATAACAGTTTATAATTTATTTTAGATTAAAAATTCAGGTTATATGATTGCTAAAGAAACATTTTATTTGTTTATGCCAAGGCACAAAAGGCCCCCAGTGCCTAAATATGTTTAATTTATGTATGAGTGGCCTCTATCATCTTCTCTAATTGTTCCTTCCCACCTCAACATTTGGTTTAGCTACCACAAAGTCCTCATTTACAAATCAGGTCTACATGATTGATTGTTTCAATTATTTGCTAGTAATCAGTCATCATGCAATTGACAGGCTTATAAATGGTGATTCCAAATGGTCATCAAAATCAATTTAATGGAACCATGTGTAGGTATAGCCTTCACAAAGTTCACATAGATAAGCTATTTTCCATTTGATCAATTACAAGTCATTCAACTAAAACATTGCTGGAAAATGTCATTTGATTAAGAAAATAAAACTAATATGTGGATCTCTGTAGATTACATATCTACTTTGCCTCTTCATTAAGTTCATGTGCTTAGTCAATTTGTTTTATTTTAGGTTTACTAAAATGCAGACTATCTGCTTTGACGCCTACATGACTTTGCTATCACAGCTATGCCCCAATATAATTTTAGAACACTCTTTTTTTCCTAGAACATTCTTGGGTTTATATTTGCACATAGTTATCCAATTTTTGAATTTACTAGTTGGAATTTTTTGGATTCAAGGATGTCATAGATTTGGAAGGAACCCAGCACGTTATGTGGGGTAGCCACTTTCATCTGACGATGCTGTATTGACTTCACTTAGAACAAAAGAAAGCTATTTGTCTCAGTCAAAGCAAAGAGAAATTCACTGGTATCCCCCTCTGTTCATTCCATCAGATTCCAAGATGATTAGGCAGCGTAATTCACAGGGCTTCAGTACAAATGCTTATAATGCACTTGGACAGCAATGGGGAAGATTGTCAGGCCTGAACATAGATGCGCACATGACCACTCAGAAATGGGCAGAGATTTTGATGCATGTCCATAGTCCACTCCAGGAGCTGGTCATTCTACGCAACTGTGTAAAGTAATATATTTCCATTAAGCCAAACATTATTCCCAGAACTTCAGAGTCAGAGTATTTCACTCTTTGGAAGGATATCCAGAATTGCATATGATTAAAAACAGTCACAGCTGGGCCAGGTGAGCCTGGGGGCTGAACAGGACTCAGGGCAGCCTCTTGTCAAGGCTCATGCTGTGGTTGTTCTTAGGTTAGAAACAGTCATTTCCCAGACATAGAGGGCACAGCTGACTCGCACATCCATGGCTGGTGTAACCTGTTCCCGCATGATTAGTGCTACCTTTATGTTTTTAATTTACAAAAAATAAAATTCAATAGTGCAGAAGCCTTGAGAATTTCCTTTCTACAGGTTTTTGATAAGACTTGTATAATTCTCTCAACAATCTAACAGCAGTTCTTAATCTTATCAGACCATTTAGATAACAAATACATTGTGACACTCTCTTTACTCTCCTGAGAAGTCTGTACATTATAGAACTATACAGAAGTAATTAAAAACAACAACAAAATAGTGCTCAAACTGTAATACAAAGCAGAAATAAATGGAAAGTAATTTATAATGAATATGTACCTCAATATGTAAATTTCCGGGCACAACATTCTGGAAAAACTAATAAAGTAAAGGCTTGTGCCTACGTGTAGAATTACATGAATGCAACAGCTTTAAATGTAGACTATTATGGCATATCGCATTGGCAATTCAAATATCACAAGCAGCACTAACCTTGGTAAAGTCCTGAACAACAAAAAAGTATTTTCAAAAAGAAGTATTTCCAAGTTCAGCTGGTAGTTGCATATTTGGAAAATTTAGTGTATATTAAATTCATGAAAAACCTTTCTGTTAATGTAAAATGAGAGTTAGGTTCTAGATTATGATAATTATAAACAGCTTCTTTTATTTTTGTTTGTTTGGTTGGTTTAGTTTGGTTTGGTTTTTTAAATGAAAGCCTGGAAGGGCACTTGACGGTTGTATGAGCTATGGAATATTTTTCTTTTTTGGAGGACAGACCTTGGCTTTATAGAATGTCTTTCTTCGCTGTCCCCACTGTCCCCCTAGGCCCCACTGCCCTCACATGACATTAGTATTTCCCAATCATTGTGCAAATAACATGACCACACCGTCACCAGCAATTTCCGCCACACCTTTTTGAGATGGTACCATCCACATTGAGGAGCACAGCCGTAGATGGATTTCCTAGTGGGTAAACTGTTAGACCACTGACACACCAAATTCGTTGCAGCCAATGACAAAATATTTGCCCAAAATAAGTGGAAATTTCACCTGGAACGCTTTTCTTACCTTGCATGAAGTTTTCCTCCTCATTCTTTTTTGTTTTGAAAACTCTTACTCTTGCTTTAAGATTCAAGTGAGAGGACACCTCATCTAGTAAGACTGCTCTAACTCTCAGCTGGACCCTGCACCCTTCTAGGTTTCCAGAATGGCTTTCTCAGTCCTCCTATTTACCTTATAATGAAATAATTAGTTTCCAAGTCTATCTCCCTGAATTAGCTGTAAGCAATCCCAGAAGACAGATGTGTCCCCATAACTTAGTGGCTGTTTGACTAAAATAAGCATTAATTGTTATTTAGTTTTGAGAACTAATTTAGCCATGTATTATTATGTTTCCCATTTAAGTTTTGTCGTTTTAGTTTTACTTTCATTTGGATAAATGGTAAGATTTTTTGACTCCACTTCCTGTAGCTTGAGAAACTCATTAGTGGACTTCCAACTTTTAAAGTTATTCTCCTTCACAAATTAGAATGATTAAGAAAATAGACAACTCTGATTTACAAAAACAAAATATATATATGCATATTTATTACATATATTTACAAAGAACATATACACATATATGTTCTTTGTAAATATATATATTTCTATTTCTTTGTAAAATATATATATAAAATTTCTCTCCCTGTATATAATTGAATGACAAATAACAAAATATGTTTAGCTCAGCAACTGAAATTTACTCTGTCAATTGACACTAGTAAAATTCTATATTTATTTTTTCATTCTTTTACTCTGTTTTAGGAGCTGGGGATATAGAATTGAACAAAAAAATGAAAACTTCTGCCCCCGTGGAGTTTTTATTCTAGTGGGATGATGTATGTGAAAACTTTAATGCACCATACCATGTATGTAAATGCATTTTCTCATTGTCGGTATTCATCCTATTCTGATTTAAATAACAATAGGAATACTTTGCTGGTCTGGGGATGGGGAAAGTTGGGGGACATATTAATTGGCTGAATTAAAATAAGTGCTATGAAGTTATTTTCAAAGTGTGGAATACACACTAATTGTCTTGCTCCTTGCGTTTGTTTGCTTAACAATGCCTTTTTTTATAGAATTTCTTGAAATGATCAACATTAGCCCAGCATTTGCTCAAACTGTGATGATGTATTGATATTTAATAAGGTTAATTGTTTTCTTCTGGACATTCTTAGATTGTGGGCTTGAATAAAATGTACATTATAACTTTAAGACCAGTAGCTCTACTAATCCCCATGACCTACAGCCTCTCTCACAGGCTTTGTGCCTCAAGAGCCTGAAAGTGCTCATGCCCTATTTGAGGGTGTATAAGGAAAAGTAGTATAGAAGAGTCTTTATCAAATGTACTGAATGTCTGTTGGTTCTACCTGCTCACAGCTTCTATTGCTCCCTCTTTTGGTTATCACACCATGATTTTTTCCAGGGGACACACTTCTCCTCCACAATAAGCCTATTTGGTGTGGGTAGCATTGACTCTAATCAGTAAATTGATGAGTAACATATGGCACAGTTCTATCCAATCAAAACTTCAGGTCACAGCTTACTGCATCAGTCTGACTACCTACTGGCAAATATGTGACTTTTGCTAGAATTAGTAGGAAAAGGCTAGAGATCACCACTAGAACAAAGCTTATCAATGAACAAATCCAACAAAGGAAAAACCAGAGTTAAGAAATGGTAAGAGAAATACTGACGGGACAATTTAGCCTGCCTGGATACAGTGATACCTGAAGCTCTACACTTCTGGATTTTTCAGCTACATGTATCTACAACTATCATCATTGGTCACTTTCCACAGTGTTTGACTCTTTTTGCCCTGCCATGAATATTCTCTGACTTTTTAAAAAATGCCATTCTGTTACCACATTATAAATCAAAATATCAGACAGGAATATACAATTGGCCAAGCTTAGATCACATGTCCATAACATAGTGCCAGGGAAAGGAAAAGTGAAATATTTTCTTATCACTGTCTTCTGTAGCAAAAGACAGATCCTTCTTACCAAATATTTAGGAGTGTCTACATGAAGTTTGGTCAAACGCTGGATAGATCAAATGACCACTCCTACATTTCTGAAACACAACTTTACATACTTGTAAGTCTGCCTAATATATTATTATTTATTTGTTTTATTATATTTATTGACTAATTTATTATTATGTATTTTCCCCTTATACACATTTTAAAATGTGTATTTGATACATGATACTGATAATGATATTGAGAAATTCTTATTAGAAAAGAAACACATTTAACTTAGTTTGACTGTAGAAAGGAAATCTAAAATATTATGAATTTAGTAAGCATATGTGCATAGCTAAAATCCCCAAAAAGTTTCTAGTCTGTAAAACAGAAATGAGTTACCACGATTTTAGTAAATGTCCGTAATCTTCCTATAAGAAAATTCAATAATTGCAAAACCACTGTGAGCCTCCAACTTATCCCATACTTTCAGGGCATGTATTAAATAGGGTTCTTTTGGAAAAATTTTGAGTAGAAGTAAGAGAAAGGCTGGGGACCAACCCTAGGAAAATGCATAAGATACAACAATATGAAGCATCTTGGTACACATCTAGGATCAGGATGGGATTAAAGCACTATACATAACTTTAAAGTGGAATAAGTGGATTCCAATAGATTCTCATGGCAAACTTCAGAATCTCAGACTAATTATGGTTGCATAAATTATAAATTATGAAAATATGTGCATCACATTGTTTTTATATCTAAATAAAACTTATCGTTGCCCTCAGCTGAAAACATGCCATTATATTTCCTAAGTATAATTAAATTTGAAATGAGAGCAAAAACACCTGCAGAAGCATTCAGTCTGACATGCGACTTTGCCATGTCTTAATGTGGAAAGTATCTCCTATTTAAAACACCCTAAATTGACTGTACAGAAGCCACTTTATATGACTGCTTAGGCTCTACACATACTTAAATATTTCTTAAAATCCTTGAAAAAGTGGTGTGTTCCCTGCAAAGACATAAGTTTACAAGTGATGAGGAATCATATGAGTCAATAATAAGGAAATTCATAGTGTATATATGAAAATGGAAATATTTTATCTCATCGATTCTTAGATATGCAATTTTTCGCTTTTAAAGCTTTTGATCTCAGGATGCAGCTTGCAAAAGAGAAAAACTTTTCATGTATTATTCCTTTTAATTCTCGAACGTTGTTGGTAGGTCAACATCTTAGTTAAAATGCAGATTGTGGGACAGATGACATACAGGAAGATTCACAGAAGCTCTTGTTTTGAAAGAACGCGTGAGCTAGCTCTCTACAACCAAAATTTATGCATGTGTTGAATTAAACTTTAATATGCCCTCACTGTCAGAAGCCTGCAGTTTTCAAAGCCAGGGCAACCCTCTATCAGGCAGTATAAGGTATTACGATTCAAGAAGTAAGTTACAGCTAGAGCAGTAACTAGGCAAGATAAATTTGCTGTGAAATCATTAGGAAAAATTCATTATTCACCCATAATTACTGCTGAGGATATTTGTGCCTGACCTACTCAATTAAGATCTGAACACCTGCCGCCATTTCCTTGCTGTCTGCTGGTAATCAATCCCCCTGCCAAGAGAACCATTTTATCCCAGGATCACGGCTGAGTGACTGTGGTGACTAAAAACAGATCTCATTCTCACCTCACCTTTGTAGGAAGTTCTTCTTGGAGTTTTACCAAAATTACTTTTCCTTATTGTTCAGGCCAAAGATATCAAAATATACTACATATTTGCACATTAACAGGATAAATTTGTTAGCTGCATAAGACACATAAATACCATTTGTTTTAAAGATGTTATGCTCAAACACTAACAGTAAGTAAACAGGACATATAAAAGACATCAAGGCTAATTTATCACATGGAATAAGTTAACATCTTGTGTATGAGGTGGGCATTGATTGAAGCTTGCCAAATATTTCCTGTTGTGACAATCCTTCTTAATGGATTACTAGCTAGGCTCACATGTGAACCTCAAGCAGACAGTAAAATGCCAGTGTGTATTTAGGAAGCAAGATGGTTTATATAATGCATTTGGTTTACTTTCTTCCATCAGCATCATTTGAAAATTTTTGATGCTAAGTAGAATGGGCAGGGGCATATGACTCGCAATATCATCTCCCTTAATATTACAAAACAGAATAAGTTAGCCTTGCCTTTGGTATAAACATATTTCGTTGATTGGGGGTATTGTTAGGACAACAACGTTTGACTTATTCCAGAAAGTGGCTCTAATAATAACGAAGGCATCTTTGCAAAATGTAGAAGAGATCAAGTGTGCCTCTTGTACAGTGATCTCATGTTTTGTATCCTCTCCAGTGTAACGACAATCCTGAAGTTGGTGGATATGTTTTTTAAAATGTTTTAAAAGCTTTATATAATATGTAGTATATAGAATATGTAAAATAGCATCCATAAACAGTATATAAGCATCATTCTTAACGATTTCAAACTTTATGTAATGACTTCCACATTGCTCAATCAATTGATCAACTCTTGTTTCTTATCTTCCTCATTCTATCAGAACTTCACATTGATCATTTCTTTTCCTTACTAGGCATTTTTATTGGGCTTCTGTTCCTGACACAGAGCTCCTAAGTCCCTTGTATTTTCCTGAGTGGTAGGAGCACCTTCTGTTCTCATGAGTTGACATGTGGTGGGCTCCTGGATGGGGACTGGCCACCAGAAAGACCAAGCCATGATTAGAACCTGGGTACTTTCAGCCCCACACTCATTCTCCAGAGAGGAGAGAGGACCTGGAAATTGAATTAATATAAAATCATGCCTATGTGTTGAAGCTTCCATAACAATGACAAAAGCAGGGAGTTGGGGAGCTTCCAGGCTGGTGAACGCATCCCACCCCAATTCCATAGGAACAGAAGCTCCTGCACTTGGGATCCTTCTGGACTTCGCCCTAGGTGTCATTTCATCTGCCTGTTCGTTGTATCCTTCATCATATCCTCTGTTACATAATAAACTGGCAAACATAATTGTTTCCCTGAGTTCTGTGAGCCTTTCTAGAAAATTATGAAACCCAAAGAGGGGGTCATAGGAACTCATTTATAGCCATTCAGAAGTGCAAGTGACAACCTGGGACTTGTAATTGGTGTCTGAAGTGGGGACAGTCTTGTGGAACTGAACTGTTAACCTGTGGGATCTGATACTAACTCCAGGTGGATAATGTCAGAACTGAATTGGATTGTAGAACACCAGGATACTGTTGGAGAATTGATCAGTGTGGGTAAAAGCTCATACTTCTGGTGTCAGGAGAATTGTATGAGAGTAAAGGAAAACCAGTGCGTTTTTCCTCGACAGTTTTAGAGATCCCTCACTCTTTTGCTTTTGTGGACTGTTGTTCTGTTTGAGTGTTTTCTGGGATACTTTCTTTCCCTTTCCTCTTCCTCCCTCTCTGGCCACTTCCTGCTACTTTCTGTTGCTTCCAAACCTTTCACCCTTGGAATGACCCATGTCCAGTCCTTGATCCTTCTGTCACTATGCTCAAGTGTCTTATTGTTCTCATTCAAGCACAGGCTTTAATCCTCATAGATGTTAATGTCGTCCAGATTGGTAACTTCCAAATTCCAAATGCCTATGTGACATATCTACCTGGATTTACACATATCAAATCTAATAGGTCTAAAATGGACATATGATCTCACTCTAAAAACGTATTCCTCCCACAGCCTTCCCCTTCTTAGTAATGGCAAAACTGTCTCTCTGAAAATTCCAAACAAAAGCTTTTATTTTCATAACCCATAATTTACACCCAATTTTTCAAAAACACAGTTGCCTTTATTTTATGAATATATCCAGAATCTTATACAGCCTCTGCTTTATCTCCTCTATGTCGGAGACTATCAATTTGTCATTGGTGTCATATTTAGATGCAAGGCACTGTGCGGGGACATGCAGGTGATTCAGAGAGGACTAAAAGATAACTCAAGATATCAAGAATACTATTATCAAATAGAGCTGCTAAAATATATTTTCAAATAATTATCATTCAAGAAAATAATGCACCTGATTCCATAAGTTTGACTGAGATCAAATAACGTATTACGACCTTTTTGTAGAAGGGAAACATCTAATCTAAAACCTATCAGCTTGTGATTAAATAAAAACTATAAATATATTATGTTTAGAAGTCTGAGCTCTGCGATTAAATGTTTGAAACCCTGACCCCTGAATCTACCAGCTATTTGAGCTTGTCCAAGCTACTTCATTCCTCTGGCTTTCGTGTCCTAATCTTTGAAATGTGATTAATAATCGAGGGGTCTGCGATAGCATAAGTGAAGCACTTGGCAAGTGTTTTGCACAGAGCACGTGATCGATAAATGTAACGTCAGTGCTTAGTCCATATCACTTCTAGTCTCAACGACTTCCTCATTCCGGCCTGCATCTCCTAACTCACAAGCACCAGCCTACAATGTCTGTTATTCCCCTTCTTCTTCCCTTCTAACTGAGGCATGCCCTTCCAGACCTAGTGAGAATTTGCCTCTTTTAAGAAGCTTTTGTTCTAATTAGTGCTACATCATTGCATTTCCCTCGAGTCCACTCCCACATCCTTGACTGAGCTGCATGTCATGCTGTTTTTCAGTTTTACATTCTCATGCCTTTTATATTTTTACTCTTTAGTGGGCTGTACATTCCTTAAGTTTAAATCCTATTACTTCTCAGCATTTTCTTTCCTCAATGTCAGAGACAATGTTCTTTACACAGAATGAACTTAATAAACGCTTGGCCAAATATCTACACTCAAAGCTTGAACTTTGACATTATGGGAATATATAACACATGGATTTTACCATTTATATTCTGATAATTCTCAAATTACACATTTCTGTAAGATTTACAGCTGTGAGATCCTATTCCTTATAGCTGTATGCAGTTTGGATAAGTTTAAGCAATTTTTAAAAGGCAATATTTCTTAAAGAGACTTTCCTTTGATGGGTAATTTTCAATGAATTCCTTTCTCAAAAGGTAAAGATGAAATTGTATTTTATTTTGATCTACCCTAAAAAGTATTACAAGCATAATAGTTTCATGAAGTCCAGTATGCTATAGAGTGTGAACTATATTAATTGTTCTCAGCACAAATCCAAGCATACATTTGCGAATTTAAGTTTATTGGGATGAAAAAGTAAACAAAGATTCTTACAGTGAGCAACGCTGAAAGTTTAATGTAAGCCCATAGGGAGAATAGGATCTGAGGAATATTTTATTTACCTATGATCTTCAGAGAGCTATGCTGATGTCGTCCACGTGTAAAAAGATCTAATGGGTATAGCAGTGTTCAGACCAAGACTGCACTGATTTAAAACCTATTTGTTCCTTAAAAACACCTCACATTAGGATTGTTACATTTCATTGATGGTAGAGCAATTTGGATCCCACTGGAACTGCAGAGGACAACTTTATCTGTGTTAGTTTGCACCACTGGTTAAACGATTTTATCTGAATGTCTGCTGAAACCATTCTTGAATCTGGGTAGAGATGACAGATAATTTAAGATAAACTACTTAGACTTTTCTACTAAGATCAGTTAAGAGGAATGAATTGGAAAGTTTGAAGGAAATTTGATATCAAAATCAAAATAACGACATCTAGTGTCATATTCCTCTGCTGTCTCCCTCATCTCCTAAGTACAAATTTGTTCATTCTTGTCTTCATGTCTTTGTTCCTAATCTTTAAATAATAAGTATGCTGTGAGCTCTGTCCCTTTTCTAGTTCTTATAAAACTGAATTTAATAGTTTTACTGCAATTGAACAGCGAGTAGCCGTGCATGCTATGATGGGAACAGGTGCTATTTAAAGGACACGTTGCACAGTACAGACATTCTCTTTTGAAAAGTTTTATCACTATGCATTTTGCTGCATGTTAATGATTATTTTCTTCTTGGAAGAAACACCTGTGTTCAGAGCATACTTTATATGCTGTGGAAGAGACAAGTCCTAATATGATGATGCTGAGGCACTCCATGGCATGGCCACCTCTGTCCATCTTAATTCTAACTTTCAATGGTGTCCGAAACATCACTATTAAAGTCAGTGCTATGGGTTGTAACTGTGATCCGTGTTTTATCATTTTTAATCCATCATTCATTCCTTCTTCAAACATTAAATACTTCTGTGAACCATGCATTGAGAATAAAATGAATCGTGAGAAACTACATCTGACCTTGGAGATCTCACTATCTGTTGGGAAGATAGACACAAATACTATAATACACTTGATTATAATAAACAGTGTATTTCACCATTAAATGAACCACATTGGACTTCCACGTAAAATGCATATCTTCTGAAAAGTAACATTAGTATGGTTACGTACAGAAAATTATACAAGAACCTATCATTCATCCATGTTTTCTTGTTTGATTACTAAAATAAAACGAATATAGTGAACACAGCACACCAAATAACAAGAATGGTTACGCATCCTGCATGAGTTCAACTGCAGCCCCAGCCATGTGCTTTCAATCCTTTGAGAGACCCCAGCCACACCACCCTGGAATACCTGACCCGGAATCCATGAGAGATAGTAATAAATACTTATTGTTGCTTAAGGTAAAAAGTTTTCTAATGATTTGTTATACAACATTAGGTAAGTAACACAATTGCAGAGATTCTCCACTGTATTCTTCTATAAGTTTTAAAGTATTATCTTTTATATGGAAGCTTATGATATGTGACAAAGTAATCTGTGTTTATGGAGGAATATAGAAGTTCAAGTACATATTTCTTTTTTATCTCAAGCACTTGTAGTTAAAAAATTATTCTTTTCTTCAATTAATTGACTTGATGATTCTGTCAAAAACCAACTGGTCACGTATGTCTGTCCATCTTTGCTCTCTCTTCTCTGTTCACTGGATCTACTCATCTATCCTCACACTCACACTGGATTATATTAAGTTTGAAAATCAGGTGATGTAAGATCTCCAACTTTGTTCTTATTTTTCAAGGTTGTTTTGACTATCAGAGGTCCTTTGCTTCCTCATATAAATTTTAGAAATAGCTTGTAATATTTTTTTTAAATCTTGACAGAATTTTGATAGAAAAAAATTTATAAATACAATTTTTTGGATTACTAGATGCATTCCATAATTGATGCTGAAATCTTTTATTTGCCTGTGTACACAATTCATTACTTAACTACATGTTTCACCCTCATGTCTATCAGAGTATCTAGCCCGTAGTAAGTGTTCCAAAATATTTTGAAGACATATAGACAGTTTGTTTCATAACTATTTTATTACAAGATATTTTCTTTTTTCTCTAGAAGTGGTGCTTTAAGTGAGCCCTATCATGGATATGTATTATCTTTTAGGCATTTTTTCCTTCCATTTTGGAGTTTTCTCACTAAATGGTGAAGTCTTGGGTTATGTTTGTACTTTTAAAAAAATTCTGGGAGAAAATAGTAATTCAACATACATCAGCTATATAGTATATTTTTATACAAAAATGTTTTAAACATTTTCTAAAAATAATTAATAATTATTTTTGTACTATTTAACAAATGATACAATAGAGAACATTTAAATAATGTAAAAAGTTCTTAAAAGTTTAGTACCATATTTTCCAAAATGTATTTTACGGAATAAAAGTTCTTCAATATAATTAGTGAACAAAAAGCTTCATTGTCAAGTTGAAAACTGTTAACGTTACACTCTCTCCTTTTTACTTGGTCTGTCTCCTGCATATCAGCTCATTAAAGGTTCTGAGACATCCTGTCACGAAGAAGCTGGTTTATCACGGTTTAAGATAGGATTTCGCAAACTATTTTGACCATTTAACCCTTTCTGGTAGAACATCTCTTAATATTGCTCTGTTATAATGTTTTTCAGAAACTTGTAGACCATCATTAAGAAAGACCAGCAGGAGACATGATGGTGAGAGGAAAGAGAGGTAGAAGCATTCATTCCCCTGGCTTGCTCCTTTCTGGGCTTTGGGTTAGAAGTGGCTGAGTTCCTCTACCGAAGGCTGCAGCTCCTCCCTAGAAGTCCTCATCTACAGCTAGAGATTTCTTTAGGGCTCTAATAACAGCTCTTTCTCCTTGTCCCATCAGACTTAGGTAGGGGTGGTAGCTACTTCCCTCTGCTACTAACCCCAAGTATTTCTCCATCTCTTGTTAGTCCTTAATTTTGTCCACACCTCTGTTAATAGGCTTCTCATTAAATGCTATTCAATTATTCTTTTATTCTAATGTTTTAATTAATTCCATGAGTAGGCCCAGGAAAATATGTTCAATATGGATACCTAGGATTGAGTTGTCCATATACTTGACAATAAACGGATACCTTCTTTTCAGGAGAAATAGAACAATATAGTCTTTGACATGCAGTAATATCATGATGTCACATATCCCTATAGTGACAATGGTGATTAATAGGAATTCAGGCTTAATTTGCTACCTCTGACCACACTAGAGAGGGTAGGTAGAGTAAAGGACTAAGTAAAAGTTCAATTGCTCAACCTTAAGGTAAAGAGAGAAAACATAATGCCTCTCAGGAGTCTCACTGGTTGGGCATCATACTTAGGGCCTTTAGATTTGACAATAGGGAGGCACTCACCTGGGATTCAATGTGTTGGCTTGAGTTTTTGGAGTTGCATTAACATTCCAATCTCAAGTCCCATGAACCAGAGGAGTCGGCTTGATAGAATTAAGAATTAGTCAGCTGAAAGCTGAGTTACTTTATAATCTGGAAGAAAATGCCCCACAGGAATGTGGTGCTTTCTAGTAAGATGTGGTATCTGACTCAAGCATGAGGCCATATAGTGAGCTCACCCTGACAGCTGGAATACTTGTGTCCAGAATTCAAAAGGTGAATAGAACACTATGAAACTGTACTTCAACCAGTTTGCTCCAGTTTTAGCCTGCCTTGGCAGAGTTGCCATCTTATTTCACTTAATAATTCGCTTAAGTTTTGCATCTTGTCCCTATAACATTTGGTTTAGGGATTTGGTCTTTGAATATAGAAGACTTGTGTTCAATGTAAGAATGTGTTTTTTTTTTTTTTTTTTTAAGTGTGGTAACATATACACAACATAAAATTTACCATTTTAATCAGTTTTAAGTATATAGTTCAGTGGCATCTAGTACATTCACGTTGTTGTGTAACTATCACCACCATCCTTCTGAGCATTCTTTCTGGATAAATTTCATTATTTTGTCATAAATGGAAACAGATTACTAAAGCATTGGGCCAAGATTTGGCTTTGAAAGCTTTCTCACTTCTAATCTTTCACAAACTGCACAATAGCTCATCTTTTACCACTTATTGCAATAGTGTCTTATGGAAAAGTAACTGCATTTGTTATTAACTCAAAGTATTTCTTGAGTGTCTTCACCAAAATTTCTATCTACCTTGAGAGTGATTATGCACTAATTGTGGAAATTCACTGGCATGACAGAATAATGAATCCTTCAGGCCCTAAAATGAGGCTTCATGAATTTGTCTAAACAGAATGAAATCATTTATCTCTTCACTTTCATACAATGAAGATTAGAGAAAAGAATTTCCTTCCGGACTCAGTTCTCCTGAGTATTATCCAAATGGTATGATCAGTATCAGCTCAAAGAGCCTAATATCTTTCAAATTCATTCTGTTCTCCTTCCAAACCACGATTAACAGAAGTAAATATGAAGCTTTTTATAGTCAACCCTCCAGTCCACTTCCTTTGCTAAACCTTGAAAACAAAAGCCCAGAGAAAACATTTTGATTACTGCTAAGAAGAAGAGGTGAAAAATTTACTTCTCTATCACTGGGCTACACTGCTTATCTTTCCTGTTTTCTCCTTCAATCTAAATCATAATGAATTTTAAGATCTATGAGCTTCGACCCTATTCAGAGAGCGATTTTTGATTATTGTGGATCCCAACAGAAGTTAAGAGATAGCTTTATCTCTGGAGGCAGACATACCCGGATTGAAATTTTGACTTCATCCATCATCACCTGTGAAATTTAGGAAGTTACTTAATCTCCTTCGTCTCAATTTCCTCACCTAAAAAGTGAGGATACTCTCAGAGTCTTTCCAGTAAAATTGTTATGAAGATCTCATGTAAATTACATTAGGCAGTGCATTACATTATCCATATGTCAAATGCTCAACAAATCTTGCTTCTCAACAGCATCATGATCATCATTACCATCATTATCATCAATGTCACCATCCTTAAATCTTAACTGTGTCACTTACTGTCTCTGCAAAGTTTTGACCTTCTCTCGTACTGTTTAATTACACATACATTAAATGTATTATCTCTTCAAACAATTTTCAACTTCCTTGATAGCAATAACTGAATTCCCATATTTGTTACAGTATTGGAATACAGGAACAGAAAATGTACTAGTTTGCTATTGCTGCTATAACAAATTACCACAAACTTAGTCACTTAACAACAACAAATTTTTTCTCCCACAGTATATGAGGTCAGAAGTCTGAAGTGGGTTTCACTGGGTTTGAACCCAAGGTATCAGCAGGACCACCCTTCCTCCGGGGCTTTCAGGGAAAGATCTGTTTCCTATCCTTTTCCAACTTCTACAGCTGCATGCCTTGCATTCCTTAACCCGTGGCTCCTTCCCCAATTTTCAAGGGCAGCAGCATAGCATCTTTGCATCTCTCTTGTCTTCCATCTTCACATCACCTTCACCTCTTCTGTAGTCAAGTTTCCCTCTGGCTTCCTCTTATAAGAACACTTATGACTACATTTAGAGATGACACAGATAATCCAGAGTAATCTCCTCATCCCCAAACACTTTATTTATTCATATTTTCAAATATCCTTTTTCCATATAAATTAACTTTCACAATTTCCAGAGATTAGGATGTAGAAATTTTCAGAGATCACTATTCATCCTACAATAATCCACTCTCCAGTCCACAAAGATTCATGTCCAGCCCATAAGCAAAATGTATTCACCCTCTCCCAAGATCCCCCCAAATCTCAACTCGTTATGAAATCAACTTAAAGTCAAAAATCTTACCTAAATACTATGCCCTCAAAACTCCCCAAATCATTACTTAAATAATCTAAATCAGGCATGGTGAGACTCTGGGTATGATTCACTCTGGGGCAAAATTTATCTCCATTTGTGAACCTGTGAAAGAGAAAAACAGTTATGTTATATGCTTCCAAATTACAGTGATGGGACAGGTATAGGATAACAGTATAACATTCCCACTCCAAAAGAGAGAAAATGGAAGCAAGAAAGTAGTCACTGATCCCCTAAAATTTTGAAATCCAACTGGACAAACTCCATTAGGATTTGAAGCATGGGAATAATCCTCTGTGCTTTGAGGCTACACCCTCTACATCCATGGCTCCACCCTCTGTGTCCAGGGCTGCAGCCTCTGGGGTGAAATTTCCTCCCTCTCTACCCTCAGAGTTACTCTCCCTTGATCTTAAAGGGTAGCACATGTTTGCAGCTGAGGACATTCATTAGCTTCTTCTCCTGCTTGTGGAATTTCAGGGATCAGACAGTCTTCTTTCATTTCGTCACTCGATACTGCAGGAGCATTGAGAAGCCAGCCAAATACAGGGGGACTTCCTTGTCACAGTGGATTGAAGCTTATATATTTATCCAGGATTAATGAACCTAAATAAAATATCTGGTACACTAACATATGGATCGCCTGAAGTACCACATGCACACACAGAGAAGCAGGATTTTCAAGGGTATGCACGCACATCTAGAGAATCAGAAGAGCTGGACATTAGGCACTGCTCTAACACAATCTCTGCGTAACCTTGGCAAGTCCCTGCTCCTCCCTGGGCCTTGCCTTCTTCATCTGTGAAGAGAGGACAGATCTGCACTGTCTGTGTATTTCCCAAGGTAGTATGAGTCTCACACTGAGTAGAGGACTTCTAGGTGCTCCAGCTTCTCAGTCACAGGCCTCAACTGCCCTCAGAAAACACACCAGGCCTGCTCCAGCACCACCAACCAGCACCACCATTACCATCTTTATAAATGCAGATGAAAGAGGAGGAGGCATTATAAGTGAGGGGTTCTTTTACTCCCAGGGACCAAGGTCTGTATTACATTTCTACAAGTAGTCTCATTTAAATCTTTCCTAAGATCTAATGCAGTATTTTATACCCATTTTCAATATGACAAAAATATAAAGCTCAGAAAAATTAAAGCAGTTTCCGGAGAATCAGAACCAAGAATGGTGGAGTTGGGATTTCAACTTGGTCCTGTCTGACCTTAGTACTCTGAAAACCTGGAGAATTGAATCTCCATCTCACTATTGTCTGTTCTGCCTCAGAAATCATCCCAAACCAAAAATCCCAGGAAATTCATGTACTCATAGGCATACTTGTATTTTGCAGTTGTAAATCACTTCAATAAAGGTACTAATCCGACAGACGTACAGACAGAAGAAATATCTTGATGACAAAACAGCGTCCCACGGTCCTAAGGAACATGTGCCAGTATCAATGGAAGAATTAATCTTGCAGGAATTCTTTTCTTTTCTTTTTTTTTTCCTGAGGAAGTTTTGCCCTGAGCTAACATCCATTGCTGATCCTCCTCTTTGTTTGCTTGAGGAAGATTGGCCCTGAGCTAACATCTGTGGCAATATTCCTCTATTTTGTACATGGGATGCCGCCACAGCATGGCTGGTGAGTGGAGTATGTCTGCGCCGGGGATCTGAACCCACGAACCCAGGCCACTGAAGCAAAGAGTGCGGAACTTTAACCACTTGGCCATGGGGCCGGGCCCAGGAATTATTATCTTTGCCAGATGGGAAACATAATCCCTAGGGAAGATTTCCCATTCCTCCAGAATATTGTTTCAGCTCTTACCTTGTGCCTTACATCACAAGCTAGAGAGGGAAAGATGTTTAAATATGGCCAAGTTAAAATATATTGTAGATTAACTAAACCTAAGGAAAGCTCCTTCCTTAGATTTTTTCTATTTATCAATTCCTTTACAGTATCCGATCATTTACCCATGCCTACTGTGGAAAATATTTGGGAAATTTAAATATGTGGTTTATTATTTCCTTAGAAACTCAGGATCTCCTTTTCATCATTCTCATGTCATCATCCCTTTCTCTCTCTATAGTTGTTCCCATCTTGTTTGCTTGTCTTTTGATTTATGTTTTCATGTAGACATTGTAACCAACTATACTTTAAACTGGCATCTGTATTATTGGCATTCTAGACTTCAGAGGAATTATAATCTTTCTTTTCAAATGCCATTTGAAGGGCCATGTAATTTGTTTACTTTTGTGACTTGGGCTTTCAGATGCTTTTTCAAAAAATACTTTTTCTTTTCATTTTTGTTTTGCCCTTTAGCCGTTTTAAGCCTAGTCAATAAGGGAGTTTAAGCAAACTCTAAACTCTAAACATGGTCAAGTTTTATTCTCCAACTGTCAGTTATCTATTAAATGTCATGTCATCGTATGTCATTATCTTAACAGATATAACATCTTTGTGAATGGAAATGTCAAATGAAATCTCTTTTTTCTTTTACTCTTGCATGTAAATGAAAAGAAAATCCCTAATGTACTTTCCTACATTTGGTGCTGAATTTTTAAATATTAAATGAATGCAAAGAGGTTAACATAAGAAGAGAAGCAAATACTAAAAACAAATGGAAGAAATATTCACCCTTTTGAGTAATCGATAAAATGCATATTTAATCAACCTTGAGGCACCATGTTTATACTGTGAACACTAGACAATGTTATAATGATAATGCTAATTTGCTAGATGTAGTAAAATGAAAGTATTGAGATAGATTTAGAAATTGTAAATTGGTTTAAACTTTTAAAAATCAATCCGGTAATGTGTAGCAATAGTCGTAAAGGCATTTAGGTATTCTGAGCTTATAGCTACATGCCATCTTGAGATTGTTGGGGTGCTTGTGTTTCTAAGTTTATATCAAAAAAGACAAAATTTTAATTCACAAATATACTCCTTGATTCAGTATCCATTATTTAAAAAGAAGAAAATAAACCCTGGAAGTAACAGAAGTGCACAATGATATTGAAATGGAACATCAGTGCAAGCAATTATTACCTTATCATTAAATGTATAATTATGACAGAGACTAAAGATAATGTAGGAACCATTTTGAAATGTCACATAAAAATCATAAAATAAATTTATATTTATTCAATGATTACAATGGCAATAATATATTTATGTTTGTGTTTATGTGTTTGCTCAGTTTGAAGAATGGGAATAAAACATTGCTTCATGCTTTTGTTACGAGAATTAATGCAATGGTATAAATGAAGTGCTCAGAACAGTGTCTGGCTCATAATAAGCCTTCAGTATGTTATTATTGCTACTATTGTGAAATGACATAAGTCAATTTTAGCTTCGCCATTATTGGTTTTTTGTTAAAATTCAGTGGCTTCTTAAGATTATTGTTAATTGATCTTCATAAGTTTTTATCCCTACAACTCCATTGAATAGGTGGCCTGTTTTAATGAAATTCAGTTCTTAGCTTGAATTCTGCTGCTCATAGAAACATTTTTTGGAAGAATGCTTTTGCACAAACACATGCACAAACTCAACAGTTATACCACATTTTATTGTAACCTTGATAAAGTTTCAGTTGTCTGTTTTATAAGTGCTCTGAGAAGTATCTTACAGAGATGATTCTCTTGAGGAAGATGCAACAATATTTAATGGTTGGTTAGGCTTATTTAATGATCTGCTCAAGCAACAGAATCCTCTCTTAGTTGCAAGGACACAGGGCCAAATCTAAGCCCTGAACCGAGAAGTACAATCTGAGGTTACAGGCTGCTAAGACCACCTTGTGAGATTCGTATAAGGGCAGAGATGCCTGAAGAATCTTCTTAACTAATCCACATATATCAGTTACCATACATTTCCTCAAGGAAAGAATACTTCTAATTATTTATTGTAACTAGCAAATAGTCCATTGAAGGTGCTACAGCTATAGTTGAAGCACTTTTATTACACCATCCCTGGAAAATGCATAAGTGCTGGGAGAGCTTCAAATGTTAATTAGATTAGATTTAACAGGCACACGTGTATTACACTGTCTCTATTGAAGGAGGTTTTATAAAGAATATTAGAGATAATATAATAATCATGACCATTGTTATTATTTACAATAAATATTACATGAGTGTACAATACATGATGACACAACCAAATCTTGGGCAATGATGAAAGGGTGTACTTGATATGAGAGGAAGAAATTGAATTAATGATTTCTGTACACTGTTGGAAAGGAATCTGTTTAGATGCTCTTTTCCTGCTAAAAGTTAGCCTCTGTTGTCACTTCAAAATCTGCTGAGCTGCAAAGGCGTAGTTCAGACAACGCTAAAGGAATTTTTGAAGAAAACTCTCCTAAGTTCCAGCTCTGCATGAAGCTGTGCAGTAGCTGATTGGTCTGTATAAATTCACTGTGGAGAACCTCTTTGAGCTATTCTAGATACAAGACTGAGATTTCTTTATAATTAGTGGAGAAGTTCCAGTGCCAGTGACAGCTATGGCAACGAAAGACCTGGAAGATTCAGGGTACGATATGAAATCAGCATTAGTAAAAGTAGTAGAAAGTCTAATGATCTTATATTATTTCAGTTTAATATAAAAGAATCTTATACATGGTTATATAAAGTATGTGCTTATTTTTACTCTTATTCTATAGCATGCAATTATGCTCATCATTATTTCTAGTGATTTTATTTAATATTGGACTAAATAATCTCTTCCTTAACAGGAAAAATATATATTTAGTCTCCAGTGACAGTTCAGCTCACTCCTTGCAGAGCGTTGCCTTATCAGCCTTCTCCTCTTTGACTCTGCTTCTTATTACATCACCTTTCAAATAAGGTTTAGAATGGTGGCCCTCAACTGGCCTACCCAGGGAGATGCATTCCAATCACTGTGGAGCACTCTGGGAGCGCACAAGACTTCTCTTCTCCATTCTGTGTCTCTGAGGTCCAAGCTCCTCACCCATTATCTGTGGGATGGGGGGAAGGGAGTGGGTATTTTCAGATGTCAGTGTCTGTGTAAATGCTTTAGATTAAACAAGCTTTTGAACCCCATCCCATTAGTCACTTAATATTATTCTAGTTTGAGACTAATTTAAACAATTTGGATAAGATGAAAGGATTTTAGGTAAATTTTTTCCTTAAATAATTTATCTTTCGGTTATTAAAAAATAATTTATTGAATATAGGTCCCTCTGTGCCATGAAGAATAGAAACTTCTGCCTCTCCAAAAATGTTTTTGTCTGGTCTGCATGGGCTCGTGCATGACTTTACCTGCCTAACCTGCAGGGTCAGGTGGGCTCCGTTAGGAGCACAGACTTGGGAGCCGGATCCTCTCACTTGCTGTTCCTGTGACTTGGCACAGTTACTTGCTTTTTCTTCTTTGTGCTTCTTATCTGTCAATTTGGAATAATAATAATGGCTTTTTCACGGGGTTATCATTAGGATTAAATTAGATAATATATGTAAATTGCTTGTCACATAATAGATTTTTATATCAAAATTTTCCTATATTTTGTTTGACTAAATTAAAAACATGTTATATGCATTGTAAACAACTTTAATTTTCCAGAGCAAAATTATGTTTTAAAAAACACATTTTTAGTTTATTTGCTACAAAATTCTTATATGTAATTGTAATCTTTATCAATGACTGTCAGAATAAGATAATCAACAATACCATGTCGTGTTGATGAAGGATATAGAGAAATTCTCCCATAATATTTAAACCTTAAATGTTTAAACCTTACTAAAGACGTAGTAGTAAGATGTGAAACAGTGAATTAATCATCTGTATTCATTTATTTTCCATAGGAAGTGGTTAACTTACACTAAAAAATTAATAAAATTAAAATTGTTTTTGTAAAGTTAAATTATTTTATCTGGATTTATGCTGAGAAAAATAGCTCGTTAAATGAATGACTTTCTAAATGAAACTTAGGGTCAATGAAACGAAAAAACATCAAAATAAAAACTTATGTTCCATGTCTAAATTTTTTCATTAACATTAAATTTGTGACTTTACTTGGTATAGTTTTGAAACAGAGATATAAAAGTAGAGTTTTATTTAAAAAAATAAATGGACAACACTTATAGTATCCTTGAATTCCAAATACACATGGTACTAGAATCCTAATTCTAGGGGAAATATGGAATGCATGTTGTTGTATCTTTAATGGGTTGAATTGTGTCCTCCCAAAATTAATATGTTGAAGTCTTAACTTCCAGTATCTCAGAATTGACCTTATTTGGAATTAAGATCTTTGCAGATGTAATTAGTTCAGTTAAGATGAGGTCTTACTGGAGTAGGGTGGGTCCCTTCTCCAATATGACTGGTGTCCTATAAGGAGGGGAATTGGACACAGACTCACATCGTGTGGTAGGGAGGGAGGAGACCATGTGAAGACCGTAGTTATGCTACCACAAACCGAGGAACCAACAGAAACTAGGGGCGAGAGGCCTGGAACAGATACTTCCCTAGAGCCTTCGGAGGGAGCATGGCCGTGTTGAAACTCTGATCTTGGATTTCTAGCCGCCAGACCTGTGCGACAGTAAATTTCTGTCGTGTAAGCCGCTCAGTTAGGGCTATGATGGCAGCCGTAACGAACTAACGCTACATCTTAGTACCTCACTACCATTCCCACCTCCATGCCAGTTCAGAATTCACAAGATGTTTCACTCTTCAATAATTCTGGAAATGTGAAGCTTCATCCGTATTCCATTTCAAATGTAGGGTGTATTTATGAAGGTATTTATTTTAGATTTAAATCCCATTTTCTCTAAATCAAATGATATGAAGCAGCTTGCAACGCAAACACAATGTGAAATGACAATTAGAGATAAAAGCAGAACTAAAGACTGAAGAGGGAGGAGACCAGTCAGGAGCTCACAGTCCTCTTGGGAGAAGTTAGGAAGTAGTTTGAGACCCACTAGGAACCCACTTCATGGTTTCTCAGCAGCTGAAGTAAAATGGGGAAAATTGTCAGAAAACATATTTTTTTTTTCATTTCCTGATTAACAAATATGGTTTAACTGAAGTATGTTTGTAAGTAGAAAAGCTGAAATTTAATCAGGTCCAGGTCGGGCTTTGGGGATATAGCACATGGCTCTCTCCCATGTGCTGGCTGGTCTGCAATTCCAAGACCACAGCTTCCTACCATTGTTCCACAGCTTTGGTGACTGGGAGTTATTGTGACAGCTATGGTTTTAGCTCGTTTTATGTCAGGTACTTATTACTGATATATACAGTCATATAGATTGTGTATTGCCAACACTAGGGGCCCCATGTACTTTGTATTCATCACACATTAGTGTGTATATTTTTCTGGCACATGGTAGAAAGGTATCTGGAGTAGATAAGCTATTTTATAAATCTCTTAAAGGCAACATAGAAGCAAGTATTGACTCAGATCTGTCTTTAGGATTTACATACATAATCTATTTATTCTTACAGCAACACTTTTTGAAGGAGTGATATCTAAATTTAATAGTGGAAGACATTGAGAGTCAGAGATTACAATTTACCCAAAGACACAGAGCTTGTCATTAACTAATTGAGGATTTGATCCCAATCTGCTATTGAAGCTCTTATATATCTTTTTTTCCACTTTTCATTTTGTATTTTTTTAGTGAAAAGTTTCAACCATATACAAAGTACACAAAATACACCCATGAACTCTCACCCAGCTTTGACAGCCTTCATCATTCTCCCACTCATTTCATCTATACTTTTACTCACTTCCCACCTTCCTCACTCGATTTTTTTTTTTTTCTTTATGGGGAAGATTGTCCCTGAGCTATCGTCTGTTGCCAATCCTCCTCTTTTTGCTTTGAGGAAGACTGGCCCCGAGCTAACATCTGTGACAATCTTCCTCTATTTTGTATGTGGGACACCCCCATAGCGTGGCTTGATGAGTGGTGTAGGTCTGCACCTAGGATCTGAACCCATGAACCCAGGCCACCGAAGCAGAGTGTGCAAACTTAACCACTATGCCACTGGGCTGGCTCCTTATTATTTTTTAAATATTCTATGTTTAGAAGATAAATACAGGCCCATTCATAATTTAGTGTGAATAATAATTTCAGATTTTTTTCGGTTATACCTGGGAGAGTGTATTACAGCACTTGGTACCCTGGGGACCTCAGGGAAGTCCCAGCAATATTGGTGAGTGGTACTTCTCACACTGTGGCACAGCACCTCTACAATACAGCAGGTTTTTCTTGGCAGATATCAGTGGTTTCATATAATTTATTCTGAAGAGATCATATTCTCAGTGGAGGTCAGTGTGAGAATACACGTTATGTTTTTTTATAAAATGTAATTATTTATCTGTAATCTGAAAATTTGAATCATCCCTGTAGGGCTTCTGATGAAAACAAAGTATTACTGTGGTTGTAAAGTGTTTGGAAAGGCCAATTTTCTTAACTCCAGACCAAGCTGATGGAAAAAATCATTTCAAATGATTTTTTGTTGCCAGCCCAGAATTTCCAGTGTTCATTTTTTAATGCATCTGCATTTTCATATCTTGCATCTGTAATTGATTATTTTCATACAAAATCAGCTGATTCCTGAAAAATTGAGAACTCAATATGCCAGAATGCTTCTGCAAGCACTAAGTATAAATTTAAACACTAAGACATGTGCCTGCCCTAATAAATTTGATCTAACTTATCTGCGGCTTCAAGATCTAATTCCTAAGCCATTTAATTTTGCTAAAGACTATACTATTCTTGAAATTTTAGAGTAATACATTTATCTTTCATGACCCATCATCCTATGACCATTCTTACATAGAGAGAAAACTCACAATTTTGTGACTAATATTAAATGAGACATATAAATAATAAATTCCATACAGTAATATTAACATAATATTTTACCATAGCTATTAATGCAATGTCATTACTGAGCCCCTCTTATGATCCAGGGACTATGGTATAGACTCTTAATCGTAGCTCTGATCATAATATTCTGCTCACAGAGTCTGTCATCGCATCGTCTGCTGTCACCACGTAGCCTGATTTTTCCTGCTGAGTCAATGAGAGTAATATAACGAGGAGGGTGCAGGATCAATTTGTTTCATACGGAATTTCCTTTTCTTTCTTTATTTTTATTCTCTTTTATATTTGCATAATCATGTCATGTATAGTGTGTATTGGGTGATTCAGAGCAGGGTACTGAGATCATATGAGGAGAAGAGAGATTTATGCCATTAATTAAAGATTCACACGGACATGTGGCAATGCCTTTTTCCCTAAGGCCAACCTTTCTAAAATTAACATTAAACTCACCTCATACTTTGCTCAGCTACTCAGGGTATGTTTATGAATAGACTGTAGGCATTCCCTAATGTGTGGAAATACGTCATTTTGCAAGAACATGCACTTATCACTAACTCCCAGTACTACAAACCACGGCTACCACCGTGTTTTGTAGAGCTCTTTATCCACAAACCATTCCATCAAATCTGATGCCCTGGATAAGGGAAAAGTTAAACTGAATCCCTAATTGAATATATCATCATTTTAATCTTTTTCCTTGAAATAGAAGTTTAGCAATTTTCTTCCCTAGTAATAACATGTTTATTGGTTTTCTTAGACTATTCACCAGAAATACAAAGAAATAATTTATAAGTGTCAGTACAGGCTCTGATAAACAAGAATGATATCCTTCATAATGAGTAGCTATATGTTAAATGGCTTTGTTTTGGAAATTGTTTTCATCTATAGGTGATATTTTTCCCCCATCATATCTGTTTTATAGGGGCTCCAAGGGTTTGATTTGGCTCAGAAGAAAACAGGTTGAATTTAAGTCATGGATCTGTCAATCAGTTGTGTCATCTTGGCAAAATGGATAAACCTTTCTGATTTACCTTCCTAACCGAATGTTGTTGAAATGATTGACTCAGAGAACATGTATCAGCCTCCCAGCATGATGTTTCGAAGTGTTGGCTGAGTTCACAATGACACTTTCTTTGAGAATGTCACTCTATGGGAAGGATTATTAAAGCTGTGACCCTACAATTGGGGCCACAGATCCAGAGTGGATTTTGTCTCTGGAGGACAGATGGCCCAAGACTCCTAGAAATTTGAAACTGAACCATTGACATTAGTTAAAGAGAGAAGATGTGAATTGTAATGTTGTATTAGTAAGAAGTAAATCAAGTCTGTCCATCAAAATAAAACAAAACAACCCAAAGGAGCTAGAATGAAACAGCTCAAAGAGGAAAACATTAAAAAGGGAAAGCAATTCCAGCTTCTGGTTTTAGTACAATCTAAAGTCTCTGCTGTCCTTGCCCTAAAAATGTTTTAGTGTCTCGTCAATAAATTTGTCTTGTCAAGAAAGCAAATGCCTGCAACATGGTAAATACTTAATAAATGTCAATACAACTACCGGCTAGTTCCACAAAGGCTTTGCCAAATCTTTTACTATGTGAAACAGATATATATAAAAAACACACACACATAAATTTAAAATTAATGATTAAAAGAGCAATGAGCTAAAATAATCCCTTTTTTAATTAAAAATAGAAGAAATATTTTTAAAAATCAGACACATAAAAACTTAATAAAAATATTCTTTTTTAAAGGACAACAAAGATGTGGGAAAAAAGATATTGTTAATGAAAGAACACAAGGGTAAGGAATAAGACGTAAACTTCCTCAAACCTCAGGCAAATCGATTCAAATAAAATAAGATTTTCAGTATGGACATTAGCGGAGTTCACTTAAATTTACAGAAAAATCATGTACCCACTCACATTCAAGAGGGGAAAGACCTCTGAGGTCAGTCACACGGTCTGTTGTTAAGCTATTGGAAGGTGGTGCTTTACTTTACTTTACAGAATATTTGCCCGTCTGGTGTTAAATGTCACATAATATGGACCCACACAGGCAAAAATCACCATCATGAAGGATAAGCAGCAAATATCAGGTCTCGTCAATACACCAACATTTGTCTTTTGCTTTATCTTTATAAAATGCTTGCTTGAACAAGTATACTAGTACCTGAGAAACTGGTTAAAGATTTTGCCTTTGCAGATGCCTGGCTTCAGAGAAAGGAGAAAACCCTTCAGATCAGATTTCAAAAAAAATTGGATGTGAATACACTGCTTACTAAACAAACAAGTTTATTTTGGCAAATTGGGTTGAGAAAGGCAGACGTTTACACATCTCTGCATTTCTAACACTTCTTTATAAATCTTAAGGAAATCTGTTTTGTCAATCCTGCAGTAATTAAAATACAAATGTGACTCACAAGAAATGTTTTCCTTTCTGAATGACTTTCTAAAAATTACCATTATTATTTTCCACTAAGATGGTGCGTCCCCATTTTCTCTCTGAGAAGACATCTTTGATCTCCTGAGTTCGGCACAATACATTGTCTCTCTATCTTCTCACAGGAAACTATGTAGAAGGAAAATGATCAAGAACTGTGGAGTCTTCTCAAATCTCAGTTCTCTTATTTATTTCTGTGTGATACTGACAAATCACTTAGTGTATTCAGTTATTCTTAAGACATCCCTTGAACATCTTCACAATCTAAGGTTAAAAACTGTGTAGACATTGCCATGGGTAAAAGTCCAGACTGCTTTGCCCCACTTGGTTCTTAGAGTCAAGTCCTAGAAATCAAAACAGGCCCAGGCGTGTAGTGAGAGCTCCTCGGAGAATTCTGATGCCCTAACCCATGGCACTGATATTACAGACCCTCCGATTCCCATTAGGAAAAAAATGCTGCAAATGTTTCATTGATTTCTCAAGTTCCTTCCTTCAGAGATCTGTGAATTTTAATAGAATGTAAAAACCATGAGAAAATGGATCCTTGTTTTGTTCACAAATGAATCTCAGATGCCAAGAGCGTCTATTACATAGTCAGTGTTCAATTAAGACTTCTTGAGTGAATAAATTTAAAAAAAATGAAATCTCCTTGGGGACTGAAAAAGTAAAATAAACTAGAAACTCAGAAAATTCTAGTTATAGAAGGCTGTAAGACTAATTTTCTAGACTTTAAAATATGCACATCCAGAAAATATGCCCAAGGCTTTATGCATTGTTATAGATAGAATTTTAGGTCTCTTTGTGCCAAATTCGGCTAACAATAAAGCTATATTTACCTCTGGAGACAACGTCCCCTGTGTTTACTCAGATTTAAGCTTAAGTAATTGCTAGTAATCATTATAAATCTAGGTAAGATGCTGTTACACACAAAAGACAATAAGTAAATATTAGTGAGTTGATAATAATTACTATAAGGCCAGAGACCCTTAATGAAAGGTGACTCAAAAAACCCTCTTTCTTTGCCTCAAAGAAGTCATAATATCCTAAGCTATGCTGTTGGGATAATTCTTGAGGGAGCCACACTGATTTTAGATATAGTTATATTAGCCTCTAGAATAAACATCCTCCATCTTTGCTCATTTTAAGCTTAAGTAATCACTACTAATCACCATCAAGAACCTGATAAGCAGGCAATTAATCAGAGCTGGAAATTATCCCTATAGCACCTTAACTACAGCCTTCCTGGCTTCAGTGAATCTCAATTTTTTTTCATATGTTAAATGAGGACAATAATATCTATCTCATAGTTCACAAAGGATTGCCGTGAGAGTTAAGTATAGCTCGACGAAAGCATATAATGTTGTCCCTAACCTAGAGTAGCAGTTCACCAAAAGTCAGTTCACTCTTTTCCATGAATTTCTTAGCAAAAAATGATGATAGTTAAAAAAAAAAAAGGCAGAAAGCCTAAGGATAGTTCGGTGACTGATAAATTGGAGAAAAGATCAAGACCGAGAAGCTTGGGAGCTGGGTTCTGGTCTTGGCTTTGCCATTGACTTGGCGGGTCAATAACATAATGCCACATGGGGCCCGCCCGTCTCTCCAAGGAGTTTCAGGTTCTCCACCCTGTTATATGCTGCCAATTTATGTCACTCCTTCCCATTACCACTTTTCCTCGTCTTGCTACCTCCAGTCAAGGATGCTGTTAAGACAAAATGAGGGGTTATGTGCAAATAATTGGCCTTTTCCAGCTAAAATGGTCTGCTCTGCAGCTGCTTGTCTTTGATTGGGGCGTCCTGTTTCCTGCTATCAGCCACTGCTCCGCAGGTTGAGCTGTATGAACCACATTCATATAAGCGGGCACATGCCCTACCGTGAGGAACCCATGTCAGCATATCCAACTCATCATTTCACAGCTGGAATAACTCCTTACACAGGGATCATTTTTATCATAACCAAAATCGAATTTTCCAAATTGTTTTTAACAGACACTGTGATAAAGGCAGAAGCTAAATATCTGTCAGGATCCCTCTTATTGCAGACGTGTCACTATTATGGAACTCTAGATTTCAGTCGAGTCTCAATGTCAACCGAGTTGGGTTATAGTTAAGTATATCTTTATATCAACGTTTTTGACAAGACATCTAGAAAGTCCTTCAATTTCATAATTTTCCAATTCAAACCTAAAGGAAATCCATAACACTCTAAATGACAGAATTTGTATTTTCAGGAGAAATTAAAAGAATATACAAGTATAAAGGTAAATAGAAGAGAACTCTCTTACTAAACTTCAATTATTGTTTTCTTTTGACACAGGTCACTGTGATGCTGTATTGCTGAGACAATTTCTAACATTCTTTTTGCATAATAATTAAGAAGGCAATATTTTAATAATTGTAGAATAATACAACTTTTCCTTCCTTTAGAAAACAATGATACGAAAGTAATATTCTGTTCCATTCCTTTGGTACAAAAATGGTTTAAACAGTTTTCATAGTTTTAAAATTAAGAATCTGAATAATCTCGTATTATTTTTAAAAAGAGTGATGCAAAATGATTAAGGCACTGTTTCCATGTGATTCCAGGCTGGGATCCAGTGCCAAAGTCATTGACAGCTGGGATAATCAAAGATAATTCATTACTGAGTTCTAGAAGTCATGGGGCATTAAAACGACTGTCAGACTATGAGCCAGTTTAGAGTTGCCTCAATAAAATGATGAATAAAATTTACATAGGAACTGTAGCTTGTTATTAAAATTACCAAGGGGGCTGGCCTGGTGGCACAAGTGGTTAGGTGCACGAGGTGCGCTGCGGCGCACCGGGGTTCGCCGGTTCGGATCCTGGGCACGCACTGACGCACCGCTTGTTAAGCCATGCCGTGGTGGCGTCCCATACAAAGTAGAGGAAGATAGGCACGGATGTTAGCCCAGGGCCAGTCTTCCTCAGAAAAAAAGAGGCAGATTGGCATTGGATGTTAGCTCAGGTTGGTCCTCAAAAAAAATAAAATTACCAAAAGTTTATCATCTCTTGTTTGCAAACACATGAATTAGAGAGGCAGTTTCATTTTGTAAATAAGCCATAACTTCCAAAATGCTGTGCAACCACTCTACAGGTGAAGCTTTTCCTTCATTAACGAAAGAAATATTTTCTGAGCATTTCCATGTACAAAATACATGGAAACCTTTTTATATAATGAGCATTTACAATGGACATTCGTAGAGGTAGTTTATTCATCTTTCATTCAAATATTCGCCTCTGTCTCATGACCATTTCATTCTCTGTGTTTCAACATAGTAGTTACATAAACGAAGTACCAAAAATTGCCTTGGACATCTAGGAAATGAGTCTTCAGTTATTTAAACAATTATTCTTTCAAGCTGTAAGTAGTTGGATATCTTGCATCCTAATAAAATATCTCTGCTTTATAGGTCGGTGATTCAACATTCCTTTGGGTCTCAGATTTCTTTGAAAAACTTATGAAAACTATGGATTCTCTCTTGAGAATACATATGTACTCTTCACGGGAAAAAACAACACTCACCACTCACATATATAAATCCACAGCCATAAACCCAAGAGCCTGTAATTTACCTGCAATTTCAAGGGATTCCTAGATCCCCTAGGATTCCAGTATGGTCCCAAGATTATAATATTTAATACATGGAAATATGTTTCTTATTATTCACTCATGCAGAAGGGTGTCTGGCCAGTTTACCTAAAACAACAGGCAGACCGTGAAGGCAGTTGGCGCATAGGAAGAGCCTGCAAAACAAAGACCACTTTCACCCTTCCTGCCAGAGGAACATGGAGTGGTATTCTGCTTTTCTGTTTTTGAAATTGCCCTCAATTTATGTTTAAAATACTAATAATTTTGAGGATTTGCTAAGCAAAGAGAAATGTGTGAATTTAATACATAATGATCACATATTCTGATCACGTACTCTGTCAGGCATTTGGCAGGGCCGATTGGACAAAAATACAGAACTAGGGCAGTACAGGCCAATAGACTTGATATTCTTTATCTGAATTGTCCAGTGAGGTAGCCATTACCCGCATATGGTTATTCAGCTCTTGCAATGTGGTTAGAGTAATGAAGGAACTGAATTTTTAATTTTTATTTCATTTTTTAAGATTTTATTTTTTAGAGCAGTTTTAGTTTCACAGCAAAATTGAGAGCAAGGTACAGAGATTTCCCGTATACCCACTGCCCCTACACATGCGTAGCCTCCCCCATGATCAACATCCCCATGAGAATGGCCCATTGTTACAACTGATGAACCTACACTGACACATCATAATCAGCCAAAGTCCACAGTTTACCTTAGGGTTCACTCTTGGTGCTGTCTATTCCATAACTTTGGATAAATGTATAATGACAGCTATCCACCATTAGAGTATCATACAGAGTATTTTCACTGCCCTAAAAATCCTCTGTCCTCCACCTGTTCACCTTTCCCCGCAACCCCTGGCAGTCACTGATCTTTTTACTGTCTCCAGTTTTGCCTTTCCCAGAATGTCATATAGTTGGAACTGTACATATGTAGCCTTTTTAGATTGGCTTCTTTCTTTTAGTAGTATGCATTTAAAGTGTTCTTCTATGTCTTTTCATGGCTTGAAAACTCGTTTATTTGATTTTTAATAAACATTTAAGACAGTGTATATTTACAGAAAAAATACAAAGATATTACAAGGAGTTCCTATACACCCTGCAACCCAGTTTCCCTATTATTAATATCTTACATTGGGATGGTACATTTGTATAACCAATGAACCAATATTGATATGTTGTTATTACCTAAAGTCCACACTTTATTCGGATATCCATGGTTTTACCTAACGTCTTTTTTCTGTCCCAGGATCCCATCCAGGATATACATTACATTTAGTTGTCTTGTCTCCTTAGGCTCTTCTTGGCTGTGACAGTTTCTCAGACTTTTCTTGTTTTTGATGACCTTGACAGTTTTGAGGAGTACTCATCAGGTATTTTGTAGAATTTCCCTTGATTGGGATGTGTTTAATGTTTTTCTAGTGGTTAGACTGGGATTATGGGTTTTTGAAAGGAAGACAACACAGAGGTAAAGTGCCATTTTTCTCACATCATATCAAGAATACATACTATCAACATGGTTTACCACTGTTGATTTTGACCTTGATCAGCCTGGCTAAGGCAACGTTTGTCATGTTTCTACACTGTAAAGTCACTTCCTTTTTCTTCTTTTCCATATTGTAGTCTTTGGAAAGAAGTCACTGTGTGCAGTCCGCACTTAAGGAATGAGAGATATGCTCCACCTTGAGGGAAGAGACTCTCCATCGATTGTTTGGAAATCTACACAGGAGATCTGTCTCTTCTCCCCCACTTCTTTGTTTATTCAATCATTTGTATGTAGCAATAAAAACTCATGGAAATTTATTTTACCTTTAGTTTATAATCCAATACTGTTTTATTTATTTTGTTATTCAAATTGTTTAAGTTTCAGCCATCAAGAGCTCTTCCCTTTGGCTCCTGTGTGCCTGTCACATAGTCCCATCATTGTAATTCTCAATTCTTCCCTCCCATACCTACGGCATCACTATCATTCATTGCACTGATCCATATGCTAAAGTGGCCCAATACATTATTCCTACTATTACTTTAAATAAAGATATCTCTTAGGTCAATTAAGAATAAGGAAAATAAAAGATTTTATTTTGCCTTCATTTATTCCTTCTCAGACACTGCTCCTTTCTTTATGGAGATTGGTGCTTCTGACATAAATCATTTTCCTTCTCACTGAAGAAAATCTTCTAACACTTCTTGCAGGGCAGGCTGCCAGCAGTGAATATCCTCAATTTTTGTTTACAAGGAGGGTATTTATCCATTACTTTTGAAGGATTTATCCATCACGTTTTCGTTCATTATAGAATTCTATATTGGTAATTTTTTTTCTGTCAACATTTTAAATATTTCACTACTTTCTCCTTGTTTACATGATTTCTAATGTGCAGTCTGATATAATTCTTACCCTTGTTCCTCTGTAGCTAAAATGTTTTTCCTCATTCATTTCTTGATGATTTCAAAATTTTCTTTGTCTTTTGTTTGGTGCAGTTTGAACATTTTACGCCTCAGTGTAGATTTTTTAGGATTATCCCGATCGGTGTCCTCTGAGCTTCCAGCACCTGTTCTTTGAAGTCTGCCACTAATTTTGGAAATTCTTGGTCATTATTATTTCAAATATTCTTCTGTTCTGTTCTCTCTTTCTTCTCCCTCTGGTATTCTTTTTTTTCCCCTCAATTATTTTATTGAGATCATAATGGTTTATAACATTGTATAATTGGTCAATTTCTATATAGACTGCATCATACTCACCACCAGTAGTCTAATTTTCATCTGTCACCATACATATGTGCCCCTTTACCCCTTTTGCCCACCCCCCAGCCCCCTTCCCCTCTGGTAACCTCTAATCTGTTCTCTTTATTTGTGTGTTTGTTTCACCTTCAAAAATTACTCTACAGTTCTTGGATGTTCTGTTCTATTGTTTTAAATGTTTTTCTCATGCAATTAGGTTTTGGAAGTTTTTATTGACATGTGGTCAACCTCACTGATTCTTACCTTAGCGGTTTCCAGTCTACTGATAAGCTCAACAACAGTGTTTTTGATTTCTAACATTTCCCTTTGACCCTTTCTTAGAGTTTTCGACTCTTCACTCACACTGTCGATCTGTTCTCCCATATCATCTATTTTTCCATAAAAAACTGCAACATATTAATCACAGTTATTTCAAATTCCCTGTCAGATAATTCCAAACCTGTGCCTTATCTGAGATTGGTTCTAATGCTTGCTTTGACTCCTCAGAGTCTGTTTTTCCTTACTTTTAAGATGCCTTGTACTTTTTTTTGAAAGCCAGGCATGCATGACGTATTGGTAGAAGGAATTGAAGTTAACAGACCTTTATTTTTATTTTTCTAATATATTCTTTTTTTGCTGAGGAAGATTTGCCTTGAGCTAACATCTGTTGCCAATCTTCCTCTATCTTGTGTGTGAGCAGCCGCCACAGCATGGCCACTGACAGATGGATGGTGTGGGTCTGCGCCCGGGAACTGAACCTGGGCTGCTGAAGAAGAGCACACCAAACTTAACCACTAGGCCACCAGGGCTGGCCCTAACAGACCTTTAGAGAAAGATTTTATGTTAGTATGACTTAGACGTGGGCTGTTTTAATGTTTGCTGTTGCTTTGCATGTCAGGGGCTTCAAATGCTGCTAACGTCCTTGTTTCTTCTCACCTGTTGTCGTTGGTTTTCATAAGACTCCTCCTTAGATAGTGTCTGTGTCTTACAGCTGTTTGAGCTACAATCTGTTGTTGTTATACCGGACCCTTGTTGGTGTGGTGTAAGATGTGGGGGAAGGAGAAGCGTTCTGTACTCTTATGATTAAATCTCACTCTCCTAGTCAGCCTGAGCTATAGACGTGACCTTCACAATGTTCATTACCCTTATTACTGCTTTTTTAACCCTCATTATCTGAGACAGAAACACTGGAGGGGGCTGGAGTAAAGAATTAATGAAAAGTTTGTAGAACTAGATAGAGATATTATAATTTTGTGTTTATACATTGCATATCAAGAGATTTTGAGGAAAATACATTATAGAACTTTTAGAAGATCATTAATGTATAAATCTATATATGATTAAAAAACTCAACATGATTGGGGCCGGCCAGGTGGCGCAAACGGTTGGGTGCGCGCACCCCATTGTGGCAGCCCGGGGTTTGCCGTTTTGGATCCTGGGCGCACAATGATGCACTGCTTGTTAAGTCATGCTGTGGCGGCTTCCCATATAAAAAGTAGAGGAAGATGGGCATGGATGTTAGCCCAGGGCCAGTCTTCCTCAGCAAAAAAGAGGAGGATTGGCATTGGATGTTAGTTCAGGGCTTGTCCTCCTCACACAAAAAAACAAACAAACAAACAAAAAAAAACTCAACATGATTTTAACATCTAAGGAATTATTATTAAAAGATTACAGAAGAAATGTGCACCATTATGAACAATTTAGACACATGCAAATCATATACTCTGAAATAAAGAATGTCAGAAATGACAACATTCTCATGACATTTAGCTGGGAATTTAGCATAGAACCAAAGCACAAAACCATCTCATAACAATTCATTTTGTACAAAATGTTAATGATCTCATTTGTTAACTTCAGAAACTGTTTTGGAAATTGTAATCATTTCAAATCAGGGGGCCAACATAAAATTCTTGCTGTGTGACAGGCTGTTTCTGGCAGGGCAGCAAAAAGCTGCAGACATAAAATTACCTTCACGCTTAATCAATCATCATGAAAACACACACACTCAAATCATTTTCTTGGCCACGGGGATTAAACGATGAGTTAAAGAAGCCTGAGCGCTTTCCCTTTGTGTGCAGGGGTCGGGGAGAAGGCAAGTAATGAAACCAACATGCTTTAAACACCTATGTAGAGGAGGGCAAATATCATCTCCTTCTACTCTTCTAATTTCTTGGCTGGGACCTTTATAACAAAAGACAGATTCACAAAAGAAAAGCGCACAAGTTTATTCGTTTGATATAACTTTCCCTTGATACGAAAGCTTTCATAAGAAAGTGAAGACCTAAAAAAGAGGTTGAACCTGAGTGTTCTTATGCTCGAGTTGATAAGTATGGAAAGCTGTGGAAAAATGCGACAGGACAAGAAGGGGATGAGCTAAGTTTGTTCAGATTCCTCTCCTAGCCCCTGTGTCTTCAGAAACAGGGATGTTCCTTTCCTCGGAGCACAGGGAGGGCGCCTCTTGGCTGAGGCATGAGTGGCTTAGGACCTGCTTTAGGGAAAGTTCAGAAAGTCCTTCCTGCACCTGTGTAGTTTCTCAAATTCCTTCAGCCAATATGCCAAGGTGCCATTTTCACAGTTAATCAATACAATTTATAAATTTTAAAAACTACTACATGGGAAACTACATTAAAATCTTATTTTTTTAGATGTGGATAATGAGGTTATGGTAGAAGGAATAGAAATTTCCTAAGATTAAAAAAATCATGATTTCAATCATGTCGGTTGGCTGATTGAGGTACTGAATTTTAAAGGGATACATCAAAAAGAGTTGCAGCTAACCAAAGCTACTTCCAAGAAGAAGGCAGATATGTGCATGTGGCCCTGTGTTTTCAGCCTTTAGAGAGTTCTATCTCTCGGTCCCAAATATCAAACCAATTTGTAGAGAAAAGGAAGAGAATAACAGCATGGCTTCACACTATGCCAGAAGCTGAAAAAGAATAGAGGATTCTTGATGTCTGTAACCCAATATGAGATAACAGGACGGCATAGTCCCTTCTCTCTCCACTCAAACAATAAGGCTAGTTACACACATAGGCAAGTTTAATAGATTTGAGTATTAAAAAGGAGGTAAGTGTTAATTTCTCTCACCTCTTCGTTAATCAGACCAAACCTTGAATACTGGATTCAGTTCTGAAGATCTCATCTTGGTGAAAATCACCAAAGTGGAGTTCAGAGTAGAACATGCCAGTGACTAGGTGATGTGAATACTACGTAATGTGAGCAATGGCCAAAAGAACTGAGGAAGAGTAAGGAGGGCAACGAGATGATCATCTGCCCATGTCTGTCCTAAGAAAGGTATTGGACTCGTTATGAGTTGAGCGAGAATGGAGAACTTGGACCAGTCTGATAGCTGTAACAGAGAAGCAGAATTTGCCTTGATATAAGAAAGAATTTGAAAATGGTTAGATCGTTGAACAATGAAATAGCTTACCTCTGCAATGATTTCCCAACAACTGGAAAACGTTAGGTTATGGTTAGGATGAGCAATTAGAGGAGATACTGCCAAGCAGTGCTCCTCAAATTCAATGTGTCCAAAAATCACCTGGGAATCTTATTAAAATGCAGGTCCTGATTCTGTAGATGGAGGAAGGGAGGGATTGTTTTATATTTGTAAAAGTCTCATTTGACGCTAATATTGCTTGTCTATGCACCACACTTAGAATACAGTGTTGTAGAGGGATTGCATAGACTCCTTTGCAGGACTTGAGGCTTTACTAGATCCTGATGGACATGCCATGAACACATAAATATCCCAGCTTGGAAATTTTCTTCCCCATCCCACTCTGGTAAAGAAAAGATGTAAAATTTTTCACAGAATATTCAAGAAGAGCAAGTGAAATTACATTGCCTAACGGGAAGGAAATCCTCATCTCAGTTTGTGATATCACACAAACTGTATTATTTTTGCCTTCTATATTGAGGTTTCTGAAAACAAACGCTATTCATATACTATTTCCTGGTGCCTTCTAATAAGTCTTTGCATTTTGTATCACTACTCCTTGACTTTCATTAATATTATTGGAAGAGGAACTCTTTACTAAGATGTTTGGATCAAGGTCATACTTAACCGCATATGGATTTCGACAAATTGCATGTGGCAGTTGAGAATTGGAAACATTAGCCAACATCCAAAGGCTTTTCCTGTGATTTTATTTCTTTGTCTTTCTAATTATAATGGTGGACAATTAAAATTTCACACACTTGGTTATAAAGCTGAAGGATGGTGGCTGAATCGTCTAAATCTTTTGGATGAGAATGTCTGAGCACTATATCCTTTTTTAACACATGGAAGAGTCTAAGCTTTATTTAGTTTGGCCACAATTAAATCTTTTTTTTGAAGATGAAATGCAGTACTTGCTGCTTAAGAAACTTTCACTCATGGAATTTAGTATGCGTTTTTTGGCTGGATAGTTGATTTCAGTTTTAGTTTATATAATAACACCATGGAATAAAAACTAAATATTTTAACATTTATTTTCAATTCCTATAATAGAATAGACATAATAATCCATAACTTCCGCTTTCTCGTTCTGAAGCTTCAAATGATAGTAAAAAAAATAGTCATTATTACTATAGTTCTATTTTCAACTCATATTTCACTCTTGTTAATATCCAAGCTAAGAAATCTAGTCATTTTGAACAAAATAATGTGTACACAATAAGTTCCAGAAAGCTGAAGGAGGGGGTTAAGAAAAATTAGAAGGATTCTAATTTTTTAACAGAAGTCTCCAAGATATCTACTAAATAAGGAAAAGCCAGGACAGAAAATATATTAATTGGCTTGTTCTAGATTGCATGCATATCATGACAATTTTAATCTGGAGGAGGATCTATGCTCCAAGCTTTGTGCTCTGACATAGAAACCAGTCTCTAGTTTATCAAATGAAATAAAGGATATTTGACTTAGAAGAATTTAAGTTAACAGACTCGATTCACCCTATTTGGGGGAAATGAAACCATATATCCTTCAGGTTCAGATGTCAATCAATGAAAAAAAACAATTCTTATAAATAAATGGTTTCTTGTTATTTCGTCTATCTTCCTGCCTGCTTTAGGATGAGACTGTCATAAAAATATCTTAGAAGAGCAGCCTTGGTACAGGTCCGTGTCTCAGAAGTGCAAGATGATCTGTCAAAAACCAAGTCTGCAGAATTTTAGTTTTATGAAATACAGGAAAATAAATATCTTCAAAACTCAATGGGGAAAATAAACTTTTGGATGCTCTAGGTCATAGACAAAAAAGTAAACACACACACATACACACACGTACCTTTATATGTGTTGTATATACGTTACATATATTTGCTATGTATATATGTAATTTATATAGACATGTGTGTGTGTGTGTTGGGGTTAGGTCATGGTTAGGATTGGGGTTTAGGTTTCTTATTTGCAAAGTGATCTTTAAGTTCTCTTACAGCTCTGCAATCTACGATTCTCATACTCTGTAGTTAAGTCCACTTACATATCTCAGAAGTATAAACAATGTTTATAGTCAAATATACAAATGTTTCTTTTCTAAGTTTTCTAAATATTTATATCTTTACAATAATGTTTCCAATGTCTGTGATTATTTCTCAAAGTGTCCTCTCTCCGGACACTTGTGAAAAAGAAAGAAAAGTCAACATTGCTAGAGACGTTGTTTAATCAAATATGTCTGGAAACATTTGGCTAACCAAAGTTAAATAGGTTTCTCTCATTGTAATTCTTCATGTCTGTGAGATGTTACTAAATAACGTGGATCTGTGAGAGGCGGTATAGTCAGTCATGGTTCCCCATCTTACTTTTTACCATGAAGTCTTTTCTCTGGATTGTTAAGTAGGGAATATATATTCAGTAGGATGCCTGTTTGAGAAAATTTACTACAGTGTAGCACTTTTGACATTAAAAGAGTATTTAATTCTGTTATCCATCTAGAGCCTCTCTTGATAAATCATATAAATTGTAAATATAAATTATTTTCCCTCAATTCATATCCAACATTTTCAATATAACTAATCATATCCATTTTTTGCTGTTTTGTTAGGATTGTTAGCACACATTAAATTTATATGTAACAGTAGATGTTTCTGGAGTTTCTCTTATGAAAGAAAACTTTGTGGACATTACAATATTTTAATAGTATATATTAGTCCACCCTTTTTTTCTTTGTTTCTTTTTTAAGAATAATATTTTCTAAACTTTTTCCAATCGATTTTTCAAAAGCATTTTAATATACACATTTTCAGCCTATAAAATGATCTTATTGGTATTGCAATTCTACTGTACTGAATTTATTGACCAAATTAGGGAAAACTCACAAACAGAGAATATTTAGTGTTTTTCCTCGAAGAATATTATATACCTTTCTGTTATGCAAATTTTAAATTCTTGTTAGAGGCTCATATTTTATTTTGGTGATTATTTTATTTTGGTAACAGACAATTATCTTATTTATTGATTTTTTAACATTTCTGCCTCAAGGTACATAAGAGAGATCACTTCTAAGTTTTTTGTTCATTTTTGTGTTTGTTTTCATTGTTTTAATACTATTATAAGGAACAGACTTCATCACTCATATTTGAAAAATATTTTTCAAACAGAAATCATATGCACTGAACTAAATCTTGCTGTCTTGGTTTAGCTTTTATGACTTAATAAGTAGTACCTATAAATTAGAGATAAATGCTGTTTTTGGACAGGATTATTTTGTAAGACAAACGACTATGACTATAAAGATATATTACATGTTTTACTCAAAACTACCAAAATATATACACAAATTTAGCTTAGTCGATTTTTTGAAATTACCCTTCAAATTATTTTCAAGACATATGGAGAGTATTTTCATTAAATTATGGTAACTCTTTTTTTCCCTATCTTATGCATTATTCAAGTTGATCATAAATTTTACTCAACAAATTTGGCTCTAAATTGCTTTAGGTTTCTCATAAAGCATTAAACGTGAACCACTACACTTCTCAAAAAATAAACTTTTCTTAGTATGTCAAGCATTTAAAAATCCATCCCCCAGACAGCTTAGGGTAATGAAAAGATTGATGATCTGAGTAGAAGAAGTTATGCCAGATTCTTCTAGTAATTCACTTTGTGACATGAGATAAATTATTTTAACTTTCTAGACCTTCAGTTTCCAAATGAATGTACATATCATGGACAAATTCTTGTGCCTTATGCAGCATTTTTGGTAGGAACTAACACATTTCAATACTCAGGTACTATGGCTTTGATGAGACTGAAACCCATTCCAGGGTACATCTGGCCAATATGAACCCCATTTCCTTGGCAACAATCACATTTACAGTGATTGATTATGAGCCAAGCCAGGCCAACAGAATCAATCCTGGGACTACTGATGAAACTTTGGGAAGACAAATCCTCTTCTCCTGAGGTTTGGAAGGGGGTAGAATCTTAGCTTCCGGCTGTTGGATGTATTTGTCACAATCTAGCAGAGTCTGGCTGAGAATAAAGCTAACAGACAGGAAAGCAATGTGGAGAGAAACAATTTACAAATAATAATAAATGTACAATACTCTTTATTTTAAATTTCCTATAGCTAATTGATTCTCCCATAATGTATTAATTGATTTTTTTCCCCAAACTCTTTTACTGTAGCCAATGTATGGTTGCAATTGAAAAACAAACAAGTGTACCTCCCGACACGAATATTGATTGTTTTCACTTCTAGTGACATGTAAAACCAAAGTGAAACAAGACAGACAAAAGTCAAATTATCACTTGTTCTTCCCAGATGTAGGTGGTTTCTTTACTGAATTACATGTAATTTTCGAATACTGGAAGAATTTCCTCAATTTTTTTTTTTTTTGGCTATTCATGATATAATGGCTCAAGATATGATGCACTTTTAAGTTTAATTTGTACTAACATTTTCCCCATCACTCTAGACGATCCACAAAACAATTAATTAAGCCCTGATTTGTAGCATTTGACAATTTGTGTGTTATGGATTTGTAAATTTCCTCTATGACCCATTTTGACTTACCAACATGACATCACTGAGCATTTTATACTAGGAAAAGTCTGTATTTTTGCCATACATGTACGACAGATTGAAATAATCTCATAAGTATAGGTTACAGTAAACTTAGTAAAATAAATAGGAAATTATGAGTTTTGAGTATAGATTACCTTCATCTTTAATAAAACATATTTAAGTCTAGTTTACATAATTTAATTTTTAATAATGGTTGTATTTAACAGCTTTAACAATTTGCTCACAAACATTCTGAAAACTTAAAATTTCCACATTAGGTCTTCTATCTTCTTTGAGTCACAGTTTCTGGACTTTTTAAAAATGGGTAATTTTGAGTAGAAAATGAGATAATTTGTGCAGAATTAAAAAGAAAATTGTAATTCTGATGAAAAGCAAAAGCCTATTTGGTACCAGTTACCTCATGAAGGTATTCAACCTCATTTAATATCAGTTTTCTTATATATAAAACAGAATTGATAGAAGAATACTTTTTATAGAGTTATTTTAAGAATTAAATGAGACTTACGAAGCTCTTAGTATAGTTCATGGGCATAAAAATCAAGTCATACTATCTACTGTCATTACTATAATTTCCCTATAGTTAGGGACATTAGCTCCTGAAGTAGCATCTCCTCTTCATTTTGCTCTTGGTGTGGAATAAAAGTTTTGGCAACTCAACTTGTCTTGGCAAAGTTGTGTCCTTCTGATGGATTCACTCATGGGGCTTCTGCATATGCTCTTGCCTGGCTGAAGCTTACTTCACAGTCTTGAAACTCCAGCCAGCTTCTTCTATCTTTAGCTCTCTGGGGGATTCCTCCAAATTCATGGGGAATACTTAGTGCCTCCAAAGTGCTTCCTTTCACATATTATCTGTTACCTAGTTGTTTACCCACAATATCTCTTTGGGAGATTCTGTCAGTGAATTAGGGAGTTTATGTGTCATGAAACAGCTCTACTACTGAGGCCAAGAAAATAAACATGTAAATAATCTGCACACTTTTTAAGTGCAAATCATCAATATCGCTCTGCTGCGGAGCATTGTGTTTGGCAAGAGTGGAGTTAGGTTGGTCCACTCATCAGGGAGAGTTATTCAAACAGGGAATCTGCTCTATAACAGTGTAGTGATCACTGGCTGAAATTATTCAGGACAGTTTTCAGTGAATGTCTTCTTTCTCCAAATTCCAGTTAAAACTGGATGAAGTGATTTTAAACATATACAATTTTCTAAATAATAATTTTAAATATAAGTGGCTACAAAATATTATTCCTAAAAACGATGATCATAGTTCCTTATTAAATTAGCCTGCATATAGTTTTTAAAATGTAGTACAGTATTAAATCATTGCATGCCTTTTCATTAGCTCAAGTCTATATTGAAGTTTATGGTCTTAGATTCCTTAAGACAACACCTACTTTTTGAGACTTCACACTCAGGTAATTTGAGGCTCCGTTATGAGGAATTATAGTGATTAAAGACCTTCGTTCTCACATGATCTTGATTCACTAAATTATACACTTCATTAATTCCAAGGTCCCTTTCTAAATCTTTAATTCACTTTGCCAGTGGAATTAAAGTACATTTTAAGTAAATTTTCCTACCCAAACTGACGTTTTACTACATGTAGAATGTGTTGGTCAACAGTCAACCTAAGCAGGTAAGAAGCTTCAGGTTATATTACAAGGGTCATAAAATTTGGAATAATCGTTCCTGCATAGCTCTGCCGCTTGCAAGGGACATGACTTTGAGGAAGTCATTTTTTTATCAGTACATTTTCAATTTTCTTTGCTAAACACATATATATATTTCAACATTATAAAATATACAAAGTAAAATAATAAATATAATGTATGTGATATAAATATAAACTAAGTGAAACTTAAAAATGCCTGGCGCATAAGAATTGCATAGTGAATATAATTTCCATTTCTGGTTGGAACGACATAAATATGAAATAATGCACTTATTAAACATGCATTTAGTGATTGCCTACTATGTGCCAAACACTAGGCTAGGCACTGGGCATGTAATGGTGAACAATAGAGTCAGTTATGATCTCTGTCCCTATGGAATTAACTTATACAAAGGTGACTAATAAACCATAATTATTATAAACTCTTAACACAATGCATTTCATCACATACTCTCTAAGATTCTAAGAGATATGCTTAAGTTTCAGTAGGGAAAAATAATAAGAGAGAAAGCTGGATGTTTAACAAAATCCAGGAAATACAGATGAAAGGCACTGCAGCGAAGTGCCTGCAGAGAAGACATTTTCCTTTGAAAGCCTTAGCAAATAAAGCTAACGCAAAGAAATCCCAAATATCTGAAGTGAATCCTGGTCTAATGGGGGTCAAAGTTGACACGCGTGTAAGATAGACCTAGTGTTGGCAGGTCAGAATACTGTGAAATGTACTGATGCGCTCTGGCATGAAATTTCTGCGGAGGGAGCTAAGGCTGTATTTCCCGGTATGTTATAGTAATGAACTTGCTAACTGCTTTTATAGCCAGAAAAATCCACACCTCTAGACTTGTGCATTTGGTAGATTAGATTATTTTTCAAAATATCCATTTTTCCTCCTTTCCTCTTTGGAAAGATTATTTTACCAGTTGGGTTGGTCATGTATGTTGCTGTAGGCAACGGGATGTTCACAGATGTGAGATGAGCAGAGGACTAAAGTGTGTTTGTGGGTTGAACTTCTCTTTTACAACTCTGCTCTATCCATGAGAAAGTAAATCTTCCTCAGGTAGCCACTCCCCATTCAATCTGGGTCCAGAATAAATTCACCCTGAGCATAGCTGAATGAAATTTACAGCTAAATATGCAGCTAGAACAGAGCCGCTCAGCCAAGCCCAGCCTGTGTCAGTTAACGCCTTAGTAGACACACAACTGTGATAACTGGAATACGTCATTGCCTAAAGTCGCTGAGCTTGTGTGGTTCGTCATACAGTGTAACAAAAAGGGAATGTTACTTTAACAAAAACCTAAATAGCTAATTAATATAGAAATCAGTAACAAAAACCCAAACTATGTAGCAATGGCTATTGAAATCAGATGGTGAAGAGAGAGAGGAGGTTGTTAAGCAAACCATCTTCCGCCTCATGATTATGTAAAGAAGCGGAGACAGCATAAGAATTTATTACCCAACTGGATGGAGAAACCTCTGCGGGCTTATCGATGACAGGGAATTGAGACTGTAAGGTCGTTACTATACTTACACACAGGGATGATATTATTATTTAACAAGTGGAAAAGAACAGGTACCATCCAACTTAAATGGGTATAACAGATAAAAAGGGATTTGGGTCATAAAAACTGGTAAGGGTGTAATGGTGCAAAGCGGTTTAATACACACTCTAATTCCATATTCTTTAGCACTCCACAGAGGGACTGACTTCTCTATGTTGATCAGGAAAAAAAGAGTAGAATAACACAAGTAATTTTTGTAACAAAATGGGAAATAAGAACACTGTATAATAATTACACAAGTAATTTTGTAACAAAATGAGAAATAACATTCTAATTCTTCAATAATTTTATTTATAATAATTATTCTTTTCTCCCACCCCAATACTTAAAGTGAGGACTCTTTTTTTCCAATTTCTTTTTATGATGAAAAGTTTGGTGCAAGTCTCAACCCCCACTTAGAATATGCCAACATATAAAATATAAACTCAGAGTCGATATTCCACCAAAAAATTTTCAATTATTTTTTCAGTGACTCTGTAAAGGTCTGTTCTATTCATCTTCTATACGTTGCTCATAAGGAAATAAAAATGCACTTTGAACATTTGCCTGTAATATTCTCTCCCCTTTGAAAGTATTTCCTACTCCTTGCCTAATTAAATTCTTTTTTAGGCACATTGCATTGGTTATTCTCCATTTGTCCCACCAGATGCTATTATTTTCTGCCTTCTTCTTTGCCAAGGAGTCTGACCTCTAGACTGCACAATGGAGGCTCATGTTCACACTGGTGTCCAGTTGGATTCAGTTACCAGGAGTAACAGGTAGTGAGTCATAGAGAGAGATTGGAGGCCTTTATTTTTATTTCCCAATAAATAAATAGATCTGCTCACTCACTCACTCTGGGATAGTTATACTCTGATCCAGATATCACATTCCTGTATTATGTCCCAATTTATTTACTGGAGAAACCAGAATTCTGACAATTTTGCATGGGGCCCAGAGAAAGAGAAAGTTTTTCAGCAGACACAAATAATAGTGCTACCTGGCCTGCCATATAGACTTCAGGATCCAATGACAGTTGAGGTATCTCTCGCAGAGAGGAAAGGTGTATGGAGCCTCTGGAATGTTCCAATAGTAGAATCAGAGAGGAATCCCTGAGGATTTTGGAGTAACGCAACACCACCTTCCTGTGTTAAATAGTCTCCTTTTGAAAAGTGGCTTTGGGGTTGCTTCTGGGTCCTTGTAAAGACTTATCAATGCCTAATGGGATACCAGGTAACTATGGAAACTGAAATGGATATCACAAACTTTGAGTTACTGAATCGCCAAATGATAACGTGGTATGTATACAATTGAATTCTACCATTAAACAGAAATAATAGAAATAAAACAAAAATTAAGTTTGGAAAACACATGAAATTGAATAGCAAGTGTAGACTCTCATCGTGTCTATTCCTACTCCTTTGTTATCTGTCCTTCAACACAGCCCAGTGGCTTCATGGGGAATCCCCTGTGACCAGTTGATTAGAGAAGAAAAAGTTTGGCCTGGTTTGCAGATGTATATTCACCGTGTGTTGGCACCTAACTAGAAAAGATGGCCCTGCATTATAGCCTCCCTCAGGGATTCTCTGAAAGACGATGTTGAAGAAAATTTCTCCCAGTTAGCAGAACTACAGGCAATACATCTTGTTGTCTCTTCTAATAGGAGAGATGGCCAAAAGTATAGATCTACACTAACTGGTGCGCACTGTCTAATGGGTTGGCTAGCTGGTTAGGGAATTGGAAAGAAAATTAGATTGACCCGAAAGTCTTGGGGTAAAGTGTAAGATTAAACCTCTTGTAATGAACACAAATGTGAAGATATCTGTGTCCAATATAAATACTCACTAAATGCCATCCATTTATATCTTCATAAGCAGAGGGCAAGGATAACCCATTCTTTCGAAGTTGTTCTGCCTCTTTCCCAGACTCCAGAGTTTACTTAATGACTCCAGGTACAAAATGACTATGGTGGCAGGAATGGTGTAATGATGTGCTTAACAACATTATTTCACAAGGACTGCCTTGCTATTACCGCTTCTGAAGTGCTAATATCAGAGGCCAATCCTGAGCTCCTGTTATAGTTCTATTACTCAGGGATAACAGCCCACCACGAAGATATAGGCTGATTATATTAGACATGTGAAGGAAGGTGACAGCAAATACGACTCAAAGAAATAGATACTTATTCTAGATAAATTTTGTTCTTTTCTGCACAAAGCAAGTCTATCAGTAATACCATTTCTGGACTCATAAAATGTGTATTACAATGCATAGTATTCCATAAAATATTGCCTTTATTAAGGAATTAATTGTACAATGAAATAAGTATGGTAGCAAGCGTACACACAGAATTGACTCATCTTACCATACACCACATCACTTTAAGAAGCTGACCTGATAGGATGGCAAAATGGTTTGCAGCACTAATATTTGGCACCAAACGAGAAAAATCCTGGAATTTTGGGTGCTTTCCTATAGGATGTGATCCATATCTCAAATTAGCAGCCAATATTTGGTGTCTTTTTTCCTCATAACCAGAATAGATGGGTCTCGAAACCAAGAAGTGGAGGTGAGTGTGGCCTATTCTAGTATTTTATGCAAGAGCTCACTTCTAAAGAAATTGTGTTTCCTATCCCTACTACTTTGCGATCAGTGGATACGGAGGCCTGCTAACTAAGATAGGAATGTTTCTACTAAGGAACACGGTCATGGTTCTACTAAAATCTAAGGTATAAGCTCCTGTGGGGTAGCCTTTTCTTCATGGCTTCAAGCTCTCTCCAGCCTTCATTAACCTTCAATAACATCTTCTTTCCTTTTGTTCCTCTACGTCTAGACGTGATAACAACTTCTGGATGTTCCCAGACCCTGGAGACTTCAGTTCGCCTGTTAGATGCCTTAGCTACTGTAAATAACCTTTCATTAAATTCTCTTCAGTTAAAATCTTTGAGCATGCCATCTGTTTCCTGCTCATATTGTGACTGCTACATACACCCACAAATTTCCCCTTAACATTCTCTTCCTTTTTTCCAATTTCTTTCCCTTAGCCTCTGTCCAAATTCCATCTGCATTAAAGTATCCCAGAAAGAGGTGATTCTAATCTTTGCTATGGATGAAATTTTATTTATATAATCACTTTCAATTACATGATATTTTAATCAGGCATTAAAATCATACTCTTTAAAAATGACAATGAACCAGGGGTTCTTGACACTATAGATAATAGAACTACTTCAGCCTAGTGGAATTTTCACTTTCTCTGTGGGATTTCCCTTCTAAAACACCTCTTCTTATACACTTTTGCTAAACAAGTCACTGAGCTACTTCAATTTCCCTGTGGTTCAGTGAATATTAAATCTGGAAGAGATTTTAGAGATTAACCAAATCCAGTTTCCTCATTTGATCAGCCAGGAAACCAAGGAAGAGTGGAAAAGTGAGCTGTCTTTTCCTTAAAGACATTAATAAGACTTAATAAGATACCATTAACCCATGTCAGCAAAGCCAGGTTGGGTCTCTGACTCCCAATCCATCAGTGACATGTTACTTCTGGAAAAGACACACTACTTCTTGGATAAAAATTGTGCTACTAAAAAAAACCATTTAATTTAAGAAATAAATGTCAATGCATTTACAAGGGGCATGATAGAGATAGAAAATTGTAGATATAAATATGCAGATATAGATAAACCCAGAGATTAAGTGGTCTGCCAGTCAGGGAGGATGGCTTTGATTAAAGGATGCAACATCTGCAAAGGAATAATGGCTCCCTGAATCATTGCACTAACTGTATTTTTCCAGATCAGAGAAACTACAAGTAACTCCACTTCTGGCACTGGCAATAGGTTCTCTCAGTCTTACAACCTTTGGATTGGGTTTAACATGAAAGAAGGAAACAACTGTGAATGGCCTGAAGGCAGCTACATTCATTACCTCTCTGACCAGGATTAGACTCCAGTGTCTCAGAGACCTTCCAGAGATCCTGCCTAGTCTAACTTGAGAGCTGTCTTCAGAAACTAATAGCTTTGACCAAACCACACTAACAGACTCCAGCAGATAGCCCTGAGGATGATCTTAGCAAAAACATGCAGACAGCTTGAAGAAAATGGGAGAGATGGGAGGGACAGCGACCTGCCAGGAGGCTTGCGTTATCCACAGACTATTTCGATGAGGAAGTTGATTTAAAACACAAAACAAAAACATGCCAAACATGTCTTTATATTCTAAAACTTTGCTTTATCTATGAAGCAATTATGTTTATTTTCAAAAAGAACGTCCGAGCCAGACATCAATTTTGCTACAGCTAAAGGTGAAACAAAGAGTAACATTAGCGCTGAAGTTGCCACACCGTCTTTGGCAGCAGAGTAGAACTCTTGCTTTCACAGAGGTGCCATAAGGGTGAAGGGAATCTAACATGGGAACAGGGCTCAGGGAGGTTGCTCAAGAAACGCGTCCGAGGAATGGAAGGCTGACGTCACACCCCCACACGCTGACATCAAAACACCGCCAATCACGGAGGGATGTTTCTGTGACGCTCCAGAAGATTCCCCAGGAATTTGGAAGCACCTCAATGACAGTATTTTCATTCGATCGTGTATAATTAATTGATAAAGTAAAAATTAATTTGTCATTACTTCCCTTGAGTTCTTTTCCCAACCCTCCACCCATGCTTTCACAATCATACGCTAAATGATAGACCAGTTGCACTGTCACTGCTTGTTGACCTCATTATAGAATGAAGTTGGCTGACGGAGGTAGAGGAGGTCACCCTCAGCCGTTAACAGGCAATCATTCACTTTACTTTCCAATGTGATCCCTCTCTCGCCTCTTTGTGCACTGACCTGTGACTTCCGATCCCTCAAAACAGGAAGCAGTCATTCCAGGTCTGTTGCACTTAGAGAAAACATTTTTTTGAAGATCTGTTAGGACATGAGAAAGATTGAACTTATCTCGTTTGTTGCTGGGTGCAATAGATATACCCGCTTTGTGCTTCTTTCAATTGTGTTTCCTTCAGTGAACACTATGCCTCACAGGATTTTGAAAACGTATTGAAGAGGAGAATGTAGTAGGGAAAATATCCTCAAATAAATACGGCTTTCCAAAGCAGATTTGAAATAGCAGATATCCATATCTAGTAAGTGGACTTCAACTCATCTTTGAACTTTTTCCACAATGCTGCATAGTCGTGACTCTCATCTTGCACTTCACGCATAATTGCAATGAGTTAATCATTTTAAAACACTGTTAATAATATGCTAATTGTATTTGAATTCTGTATAGGGAAGATATAATGAGCATTTACTGTTTAGTGTACATTAGTATGTAATGTTTAATATATATGCTGTGTATCTGACATATGTCACAATAAAAATATAGCCTAACAATTATATGCAGATTTAATAATTATTCCCAGTAATCTGGTCTCACAGTTGCTTAATTATGGACAAGCTTTTAACAAAATTTAAAATGTAATGTGATTACAATGTGGAGTTCATGAACAGGCATGCATAGGAGAGATGTCCTTGTGTTAAATGAATGGATACTGATACCGGCTCAAGACAAGGTTGACATAAGGGAAGCCATATTGTAGAAAAGAAAAACTCTATTGTAACTTTGAAAGCCCTCTGACAAACTAACCCAGCTGGATCTGCACCCTCCAGGAGATCTAACTGCTCTGTAGATTTTACGACCCTTGCTTGTGCATGTACCTCCCAGCTGCGATAAGATGATAACTTTGTTTTTTTGAGTTCCTTAGGAACGTGATGACCCCCGAACAGAGAATCTATACTGATAGCCATCATCAGTGAAGACTGAGAGATCTGGTGTGGCACTCCCGGTCTATAACTCCAGAGGGTCAACATTCCTAACCCCCTCCCCAATAACCCACCGGCCTCTATAACTGCTGTAAGGTTTGTGCCCGCTTAAGATGGTTCTTTTGGACATGAATTGGCCACCTTCCCTCTTGCTAGCAAGCTGTAATAAAAAAGTCCTTTTTCTCCTACCTCCTTGCCTCTTGACTATTGGCATGTCTTGCGGTGAGCAGAAGGCCCCACGTTGGGCGGTAACAATACCTGCAGTGAGGGTTAATATTTCCAGTGACAACTTTTTAAAGGATTTAAATATTGTGCCTCAAACATTCATGACCTAAAAGCTGAGATGTTTCAGAAAACTGTAGTTAGTGATTCAAAGATAATTATGGTGTAGCCATGACCTTGACAGGGTAGATGGCTGTAAAGATTTGGGAGAAAAAAAAAATGTGTATATATACATGCATGCATATACACACATAAAATAGATCATAGGTAAGATATATAGGTTATTACATATAATATGGAATTTTAAATACACATATGTGACTAAATTAAGCACAGGGATTGTAAGTTTTAAATAAGTGACTGGTGTCCTATGTCTTTGTTCTCCCAGCAATTGGGCCAATTGGTGTGTGTGTTTTTCTTGCTCTCACCCTGATCTAGTCAAATGACATTGTACCTCTTGTTGCCCTTCCTCAGAGGAACAAGCTATAGAATATGAAAATCAGAGGAGTCAGGATCACATGGCTTCTTTTCCAGATGGTGCCCTTCCCAGAAGCTTCCAAAAGTGTACTCTGATTGTAGGCCCTGCACCACCTGTGTCACCATGTCTGCCCTCTTTGATTTCGCGGAATAGCATTCCTGGAGGAGGAGGACTGGCAGGGAGTGTTTGCAACATCGTCTAGTTCTTAAAACAAGTCTCTTTTCTTTTCCAACCTCTATTGAGGGAATATTTTTAAATTATTTAATGTATAGAAATATAAGTTATATTTGATAGTAAAATAATGTTCTCTATAGTGTCTGAGGGTGGACTTTGTTGCCAGATAACCCAGTTCACATTCCGGCTCTGCCTTTAAGACTTGCTGGTTCTGGAGAAGTTTGTTTTGTTTTGTTTTTTTAAACAGTTCTGTTCTTCAACTTTGTTACCTATAAAATCGGGAATAATAATTGTGTCTGTCTTATAGGGTATTCACCATGATTATGTGAAATAATACATATAAAGTGCTCGGAGCAATGACTGGCTCATAAAGATTAATCAATAAATGCTTGCTCTTCATAGGTACACAAATCTAAAGCCTTCAAAAGTTGAGTATACTGCTTGTTCATGGTATGAAACTATTTCACTATGGAATGCTTTCATTAAAACAAAACCAGATGTCCAAAATTCAAGGTTCCATTGGTACGTGGAATAAATAAATGAAACCTGCTGTATGTTTACACTATTTTGCACATGTACAGGATATGGAATGAGTGCTGCACAATGTGGTGCAGACAACAGAAGCAATTAGGTTTCCAAAAAGGAAAGATTTTACATTTAAGGAAGAAGCTAAAATGAGGTTAGATGTAAGCTGAATGTTGAAGTTTGGTTAGAAATTGAGAAATTGTAGATGAGAAAAATAATCATTTGAGGTAAGAGGACAAACATATGCAAAAGCATGACATTTCGTTCATTCATTTATTCAACAAGTACTTGTTGATAACCTACAGTATAACAACACACCATCCTGTATGTCGAAAATATAATAGTGAATTGAACAAAGTCCTACCTTTCTAGAACTTCTAGAAAAAAGAGACCGATGGAAAACATACATGTAAATGTATAATACGTCAGTTGTTTATAATTCTTATAGAGGAACATACAACAAAATAGGAGCCTACAGAGTGTGGTGAGGTGGGTTTTCATGTTCTCCTGGGTAGTCAGGAGCACCCCCCTGATAGATACCATTCGAGAAGAAGACAGAAGGAAGTGAGAGAGAAAATAACAGTTTACCTTGGGAACGAATATTAGAAGCAGAGAGAAAAGATATTTTTACAATTTTGAGTAAAGAATATGTTTATCCTGTTTGAGGAACATCAAGGAAGCGAGTTGTAGTAGGTTGAGCAAGAGGAGAGTATCAGGAGAGGTCAGAAAGATAGTGTGGGCCAGATCATGTAAGGCTATATGCTGCTCTTTTTTTTTTTTTTTTTGTGAGGAAGATCAGCCCTGAGCTAACATCCATGCTAATCCTCCTCTTTTTGCTGAGGAAGACCAGCTCTGAGCTAACATCTATTGCCAATACTCCTCCTTTTTTTTTTTTTTCCCCCAAAGCCCCAGTAGTTAGTTGTATGTCATAGTTGCACATCCTTCTAGTTGCTGTATGTGGTATGTGGCCTCAGCATGGCCGGAGAAGCAGTGCATCGGTACGTGCCCAGGATCCGAACCCGGGCCGCCAGCAGCAGAGCGCCTGCACTCAACCACTAAACCACAGGGCAGGCCCTATACTGCTCTTTTTTTGTTGTTTAATTTTTTGTTTATTGCAGTAACATTGGTTTATAACATTGTATAAGTTTCAGGTGTACATCATTATGCTTCTATTTCTGCATAGATTACATCATGTTCACCACCCAAATACTAATTACAACCCATCACCACACATATGTGCCGAATTATCCCTTTTGCCCTCCTCCCTCCCCCCTTCCCCTCTGGTAACCACCAATCCAATCTCTGTCCCTAGGTGTGTGTTTATTGTTGTTATTATCTACTACTTAATGAAGGAAATCATGCGGTATTTGACCTTCTCCCTCTGACTTATTTCACTTTGCATTATACCCTCAATGTCCATCCATGTTGTCACAAATGGCTGGATTTCATCGTTTCTTATGGCTGAGTAGTATTCCATTGTGTATATATACCACAGCTTCTTTATCCATTCGTCCCTTGATATGCTGCTCTTAAACAGAGATTTGGAGTGAGTTGGAAAGCCACTGAAATACTTTGAGGAGAATAGTGAAATCATACAGTTGTTATTTATTCACCCGGTATCCATTCCCATCCCTTCTAAATTTCTCTTTATCATATTGGCTAGAAGGCTGAAAACTACATCACCCAGCCTCCCTCATGCTTAGGGGTCTGGGTTTGGGTTTCACAAGTGAGATAGATCCTCATCAGATTTGGAAAGAAAAAATGAGGCAGTGACCATCTTCCTACAGATTCTATTTCTGCTGATTAAGAATATTGTGGTTCCCTGATAGATATGCTATTTTACAGCGGGGAGAGTTGGAGGAAATGAACCTTCACAGATGGAAATGTGTGATTGATTTTCTGACCAGTTTGAATATTGTGATGACCTTTTTAGTGGAGCGTGGGCTAAGGTGGTCGATGTTGTAAAGTGGCAAAGGCCTTAGCTGAATAACATGTTTGTGACCATTTGGAATAAGGTTCATATAAGAGGCAAGGTGCCAATGGCGCATTTAAGATTATGTTGTGGAGGTGAATGAGTATTAGAATTGCACCATGGGTTGGATGGGGCTGTCAATAGTTGCTTCTGGCAGCACTGGGAGTATACAGACAATAATCCAAAATCTTAAGGTTTTAATTCTTTGATAAAGGTGTGGTCAGAAGATCAGAAGGCTTCTATAACTAGCAGGAAAAAACTTTGTAAAATATATATCTTATAGCCACAGGGCTGATGCCCACTAAAATCAGCTAAAAACTATAGTCTCCTCCTATAGTTTGCTCTATTACAATGTTAATTAAATAATAATAGTCTTGCCAGGACTCTTGTGTGAAAGTTAGAGATTGATAGGAAATGTGTGAATTTATAAAAATTGAAATGGACTGATTTGGGTGAATTCTAAGTATTATGAATCTCTCAATCGACTGAGGTTTCCTTCCCAGCAGAATAAGTCATTCTCTTTTGTGTGATGTGGCAAGACTTGCTTGATGACATAAAATTATGTCACCTGGAGTAATTACCCAGCTAGGGGAAGGCAATACTCCTCATTCACCAGATTATTACCCCTTATTGCCTCTATATTAGAACTGGAGTCAGATCTCGGTATCATTCTTGGGGATCAGTACAAAGTTGGACACAGGAATAGACAGATTAGTATAAAAATATTTACATGATTTTATTAATGTTTATGAATAGTAACTCTAGGGATATTAATGTGGATAGATGCTGAGGAAGTCATATCAGGAAGGAAGAAATATAACATTATATCAACCTATATTTATTGATATGTGTGAACATACTGAAAATTCACTATCCAATGTATTAACTCAAGAACCTAGAGGTACTTTTACCAGATATCTGAGAGTTAGCTGAAATCTCTACTGAATTAAGGCCTATTTTAAATTCAGATATAAGACTTTTTATGTGATAAAAGAATACAAAGACTTAGTTATATAGGAATATTGTAAAGAGTTCATTATGTGATAGGAAGCTTAGTAAATGAGAAAAAACACCAGAATCATTAAAAACCATTGTAGTGTCTGTAACTTGTAGGTCAGAAATGAAGACTAGAGATATGGTGATTGAAATAGGCTCCTTTTTCTCAGTGGTTATGATTAAATACTGTGGCATAAAGTAAGGGGTACACAGGGCACTGTTCTTTCCTTTCGCATTAACGACATCTGGTTCGTTTGACCTTTGACAAGAAGTAGCATTTACCCTGCATGTCTTGGTGACGTAAATGTGTGAAAAAGGACTATGTCCACAACTCAAAGGATCCTGTGGCTCACCTCCTAGTGTTTTTATGACCAGCTATAAATATAAAGGGAAGTCTAAAACCATGCAACGCAGCCAAGAACACAAGGGCTCCCATCTTGTAAGGACGAAGGTTTGGCTCATTCCGTATTAGGTGAGAAAGTTGAACTTGCTCAAGTGGTGCCTGGGGTCCCAGGAAAGATAGATAGTGTTGGTGTTGGATCCTGCTATGGAAACAAGCACTGGAATACTTGCAAATATTTTCTGAAAATTTTATATATATACACACACACACACACGTGTGTGTATGTGTTTGTGTGTGTAGGAATTACACCATTTTTAAAAATTTTTATCCTTTATTCTACTATTGCATGCAAAGGCATATTAGCTGTGTTTAATTTTTAATCTAACAAAGGGCATGAATATGAACATTCTGAGATACATATTGTTTCATATAATGATCTATAAGTTCAACTAAGTTTAGAAATAGTCCAGCATTTGGACTTTCAATAATTGCTTAGCTATGTGACTTTTTTTGACAATTAGATGTCCGTTTATGCTTGTGCATAAGGACTTGAAATGTGCTTGTGCAGTAGGGCTTGCCCTCTTGTGCCTCTACCCCTGACAAGAGAGGTGCTTCCAAGGTATAGCAGTTTCCCCTCGAGCCTGGGCCTCCGAGTGAATCCCTGAGGAGTGATCAGAGATTAAGCACAGTAGAGAACCAAACCCAGCAGGACCTGCTGCTTGAAGCATGAGAACTCACCTAAGCCATCCTTAACCACAAACACATGGGAAATATATACTTATTTTGGCATGCCACTGAGATTCTGTGGTTGATTATTTTACAATAGCTAATTAATACAATAAATATGATAATTGTAGTTACAGAGATGCTTAAAATATGCTTTAGGAAGCCATACTGCTTAGTTTTGAATTCTGGCTACACTTTATGAAGTATCGGAGTTATTCCATATTGAATAATTTAAAAGGTAATGTTCATATTAAAACAAACACTGCTTCTACTTAGGAGGAGAATAAAATTATCTCATGGATTCTTAAAATTAACTAGGAGACACAAAATGAATTTTCTACATACAGTGAATTGCTTCTGTCTATACTTTAAGTGAACTGTCAATCTCCTCTACAATTAGATGTTTTATGGGCAAAAGTTTGACGAGCATTGCTATGAGCTTTAATAATTCTTGAAATGTTTTAAAGTAAGTGAGCTGCATAGTCAAACTCATTTCAAAAATATGCTCTAGCAGGACTGTGGAATATAGATGTGTGTAGGTTAGCGATCAAAGGAGGCTTTGCAATGCTGAAGGCTGAGGGACTAGTGTTAAGCTGCTGTAATAGTGCAGAAGACTGACAGATTGCAGTGGCAGCAGTGGCACTGGAGGACAGAATTGAGAAATTTTGCGAGGATTAATTTCATGAGGCTTAATCACAAAAAAATATAGGGGAAAGAAAGGGGGTCAAGGATGAGTAAGAAATTCCTTATTTAGTCTATGAGACAGAAAACAATCCAAGATGGAATGCAGTTTTGGCACTCTAGAGATGGAGGATAATTATTCAATTTGTCTCTTTCATAACACTTGAGACTATTATTGAATAGTTTAATCTTAAGTATCTATTTTCCAAACTCTGGCAGGGGTACGCAAGCAGGGAATATTTCGGTAAGGCGCCAAATATAATTTCCTGGAAAGAGGTGACATATTTTGTTTTGTAATATTCCTGTTCATTTAGGAGTAACAACCAAGGATAGTAACAGTATCCAAGGGAAGATATATGTAGATAATACGGTCTGTTTGAAAAATCTCACTGAAAAAATAAACTAGATAATACCAACTCCCTTGTTACTAGAACCAGCAGTCTCTTTACTCCTAAATGGCAGAGTTGAGCATTCGCAAAGACAAAATATCAATTAGCTAATGTCTCTGACCTTCTCGCTAAATTTGAACCACTTTCAAGAAATATGCTGTTATACTGAGACATGGAAGAAATTATATTTCAAGTATTGCTTGTGAAATTAATCTCAAAGAGGAAATAAACTACAAAAAGATAGAAAAGCCCTCCTCTGCTTGGTTACAGTTCAAAGGTGAAACAACTAGTGTCAAACATTAACAAAATAAATCTTTGATTCTCCCCTGTATGAAACTTATCATAGCGCAATGTCAGCCTAAATGGCCTTTGCATTTGCATTACTTAATCTCTTTATAGAGAAACAGGCAGATAATTAAGACATTGTCAGATCAACAGGGAACATTTACCAAACGTTGAGTATCACTTGCCTCATCAAAGGAAGTTTAATAAAATTAAGGTCATTATATCCTAAGAACGAAATATAGCTTGCACCATTAACTTTAGCCACACACTGTGACTTGCAGGAATTTCACGTGGTTGAATAGCCTCTCTTCTGAGTTGGCACAGTTTCCAGAAATAGTATTCCATTATAGTAAGTAGGTCTTGATGAGTGAGCAAACATCCAGAGATGTCTCATCAACAGTTATGCTCGTTGTAAATCACATAATGGGTCTGTAGACTGGGTGGTAACGAGTGGAGAGGCAGAATACCAAGACTGGATGAGAGTTCATTTATTAGACTCCATAGGGATCTGGGATTGTGTCCCATTTCTGTCACTTTTGAGTTGTGTGACATTCAGTTGGGTCAGGTATTAAGCTGCTATAAACCTTAGGTTCTCTTAATATAAATTAGAAATAAAATAAAATTCTTGCAAGAGCTATATAAGGTCATGTATCTTAAAGACTTACTACAGTGTTTAGAGCATGCAGTGAAGAGTCATCAAATTGTAGCTGTCTGTCGTGATGGAAGACTGGTTGTGGCTGCTTTGATGTTCTTTTTCTTGTTAGAACTTGTCTCATACATATTTGTCATAGTCCTTTGTCTTCCTGGTGGACTTTCAAGCAAGAAAGAGACAATCTGACTCAACAAATTCACTTAGAGATTTTATATGATTCTGTAACCCAATATTCCACTAAAGTAAAGACAGCCCCAGCATAAGTATGATTCAGAGAACAGTTTTACAAAGATTTTATAAGTTCAAAATGTAATTTTTCATGTTTTCTGTTAAATCCATTCTTTTCTCTAATCAACACTGCAGCCACACATGTATGAGTCAAGTGAGCAGGGAATGGGGGATTTGTGAATTAAACGATACAGGGAAAGGGGATTGAGAAGCACGGGAGAGAGTGTGCTCTGATTCAGATCAGGGGTCTGATGGGCTAACACTGAGCAGAGACACGAATGATGGACAGAGGAGGAGCTTTTCTGGCAGGAGGATCCACAAGCACAGAGGCCCCAAGCAGAAGGAACTTGAAGCAATCCAGGACCATCAGGAGGCCAGTGTGACTGGAGCCCTGTGGGCAGAGGAGAGCGATAGGGCACTAGGCGGTGAGTGTGGACTTAAAGAACAGGACACTCTAGAGCAAAGGATTGAAATGCTCTGATTTGCATTTTTTTCTTTAGTTTTCATTCTTTCATTAAAGATTTAGTTCTGTATCTCAACTCAGGTTTTAGAGACATAAGTTACTACAGAAGAGCACTTTCTGATGTTGAAATGAACGTCACTTTTAGAATACTTACTCATTCTTAAGATATACAAAATAGCAGCTTTTCTAGTGAATTCCTGCCTCCCTGCACTTTCTTAACTTCCTTGTATAATAGAAGGACCTGAGGCCAACACTGTAATATATTCAAGAAATGGCCCAAGTTCAAGTTCGTTAATGTCTTACCATCAGCTAGCACACTGCCCGTCGCCATTTTATTATTTCTATTATAACCAGTGAGAAGATGCAATTGTCACTTCATAATTTCCTCTCCAAACTTGTTGGAAGCAAACTTTTAGCTCCTAGAGTTTGCTTTCTTTTCTGATACCTTTTTCATGACCAATTCTATCTGTAGTACCCACCATTCTCTGTTAAGAAAGCATCTAGAAACTCCTGTAATGCCTGAAGTACAGTGTCACATCCAAAACTCTTTATACTGTAGGAGAAATAAAACCACAGTTCCTAACAACTTACAATGGCAAAAAAATAATGGAATCAGATTTCAAAAGAAGTTGAGATTCTGTCACAGCCATCCTGCATGCCGGATAATTAGATTATTATTATTAGAATGATTATTGGTATTATCCACCTTCAGAACAGCCATTGATAGCTTTTATATTCAGACTAAAAGAGGAAATAAGTCATTTAGTTGCTGTGTCAGGGATCCCCAAGACCACCCGCAGGTTTAGTGATTCACCAGGGGATCCACAGCACACAGCATACAGTTGTATTCATGACTATGATTTGTTATAGTGAAAGGATACAAAGCAAAATCTGAAAAAGGAACAGGGCACATGAGACAAAGTCCTGAAGAAACCAAGCACAAACTTACAGATCCTGAGTTCTCTCTCAGTGGAGTCACACAGAGTGAGCTTAATTCATCCATCTGTGAGTTAAGAACAACACATGTGAAATGTTGTCTACCAGCAAAGCTCATTGGAGACTCATCTCAGTGCCCAGGGTTTATACTGTGGGGTGTTCACATAGGAAGCTCCTGCTTACCACGTAGCAAAATTCCACACCCTCAGAAGAAAAACACGTGTTCAGCATAAACGATAGTGTTTGTACAAACTGTTTAGGCATAGTGAGTCACTCTTGCTCATCAGGAAATTGTGGGAACCCTCTTGACGTCTAAGTTTCCAGATGCCAACCAATGGCCAGGCTTTCAAACAGGCCTTTCTAAGGATGTCTTTTCTAAGTTGTCTTAGAACTGACATAAATTTTTTAAATCTGCACTTGCCAATGTGAAAATTTGGTGAGAATCTGGCAAAGTAATTACTCTGTAAGAGGTGTGTGTGTGTGTCTATATATATATAAATTTAGTTAGTTATTATTATGAAGACAAATAAAAAAAGATGATGGTATAACATATAATGAAAGCAGAGTGTGGGGTTAATGGTACTCTTTTGTATAGAGCAGTCCTGTAAAAAATAAATCTCTTATAATGTGCTACTTGAGTAAAGACTAGAAAGAAGTGAGGTGTATTAACACTGGGAGTAAGAATGTTCGAGAGAGAGAGGAATAAAAGCAAAGGTCTTGACTCAAAGGTTTACCAGCAAATTAAAGAAACAGAAATGAGGCCAGTGTGGTTGAGCAGGATGAGCCATGAGGAGAATGGATGCGATGAGGCCAAGAAAGGAAGGCAGGGTAAAAATCTTCTATGTTAGGGGGCTGGCCTGGTGGCCTAGTGGTTAAATTCACGCGTTCCGCTTCAGTGGCCTGGGTTCGGGGGTCGGGATCCTGGACTCGGATCCTGGGCACAGACTTACTCACTGCTCATCAAGCCATGCTGAGCAGGTGTCTCACATAGAAGAGCTACAACTCTACAACTATGTACTGGGGCTTTGGGGAGGGAAAAAAAAAGAAGAAAAAGAGGAAGATTGGCAACAGATGTTAGCGCAGGGCCACTATTCCTCAAAAAACAAAAATCTTCTATGTTAAAACATATTTTTATTCAAATTCTCAGTGAGAAGGGAAGCCATTGGAAGGTTTAAGTAGAGGAGTGTCACGACCTGATTTGGGTTTTAAAGAATTGTTATGGGAACCGTACAGCGAATAGTCTGCAGGGGCAGTGGTGGAAGCATATAGATCATGTAGGAGGCCATCAGAGTAGTTCCGGAGGTAGAGAGCTTTTTTATTTTCAGGGGTTTGTGAGATTTATTAAGAAGTTCAAACATTCCAGGGAGAATTCAGTAAAAGAAAAACTCCATTCACATGAGTCTATTTACACACATTCTTTTTTTTAAAAAAAGGGAGATTAAAGAGTTCATGAGGCTTCAGAGCATTGAAGTAGTGATAAAAGATTGAAAAGTTGCTGTTTCAGTTTCCCAAATCAGAAAAGAAATTTCAGTTCAAAATGCATTGAATGTGAGGTGAATCCTTTCTACCATAAAATGTGAATTGTGGTTGTTTTGATTAATGCTTTATCAGTGTTCTTAAATATCTCAGGTATTATTGCACTGAGGTCTTAGCAAGAATTTTAAAACTAAGAAAGCAAAAAGATGATCTAAAATGCATATTTTTATACCTTTTGTATAAAAACATCAAATGGAACATATAACTTCAAAATACTACTCAGACACTCAATTAAAAAAACAAACTTGTTTCTCATTGCAATTATAGACTAAGATTTGTCATTAAAATATTATATACTTAGTTTTGGAAGATAAATATATGACTGATTTTTATTCTCTCCAATGTTACCAATGTTACTTATATACATAAGTAAGGAAAAAGATCTAGAAAATAAATTATCTCAAAAGGGAACAAAATTACATTATTTTATAATTCTTGCAATATAAATAAACAAAATCATACAGACTGTATTAAACTTCGTGATTTACAACAGAGACAGAAGTAAATTTGTGTAAATAAATATTACGTGACAAAGCAAATGAATAAATGTAGAGTCACTTGATGCCACCATTCTAGAGGTTTTACAGGGGTGGTCACAATATCTCTGACTCAGGCATCTTACAGACTATAAGTATAATGCGAACTATCTTTAGTAATTCAGTCTTTTTTCCCCTAGATAATTAACACAAGAGTATTCCTTTGGAGTGAGAAAATTACAATGCCTGCTCTCTACACATACACTGATATTTGCTGAATATGCTTAATGCATGAAAGCCTGTGTATATACATTCAGAGACGGCTTTTACACGTATGTACATATGATCATCTTGAATACAAGGACACATGGCAATATGTTCGTTTATTCCTATACATGGTGTTATTGTCACGAGAGGGTACACTAAACGGTTTAGTGCACTAAAACCATTACTTGTGTAAAATTCTACATGTGATTATGTTCCCATGCATGTAGGTATGTAAACATGCTATATACACTGCATATGTAACAATAGCTAACACTTATAAAAGACATTATGACCCAAGTATTTTGTTTATATTCTTATTTAATATTCAAATGGATACTTATTATAATTATTAGATATGCATTCTTATTGTTCTCAATTTAAAAATGGTAAAAACGAGGCACATAGTGGATAAACAATGTGCCTGAGATCACCCAGTTACTGAGTAGCTGAACTGAGAATCCCCAAGAAGTCCAAATCCAAAGGCTTTGTTGTTGACCATTATGCTTTACCACTTCTAGTATATACACAAGTCTCCTAAATGTGTGGACCTCAGCATGCAGGGAAGTGACTGTTGGAGAAGCAGATGTGAGACATTCTGAGCAGTTTGTTACTAGACAGCGAGTAGACACCCATGCTCAAGAAGGTCTCTGCAGCCATCTGATAAAACCTCTGCCACATATGCCATCCCTTAGCCCAGACAAAGTACATAGGTCAAGCTTCAGAGATGAGCATTGGTAAGCTTCCATGATTTATGCATATCTTGGGGAACAACTGGAGATGTTATAATATATGATGAGATGGAAAGAAATAATAACTTCTTGGTTTCCTAGCTGTAGTCCACAGATTATCTGTGGAGATTATACAGTACACACAAAATCTTAGATAAAATCTAAGAAACCTTGGTGGCTTACACCAGGAGAGTCAGCATTTTGTTCTTCAAGTTATTAGAATAAATTTGACTAACATTAACTGAAACTTCAAATAAACACAGAGAGAACAGGCAAAGTTTTAATGTTTTGTTTGTTTGTTTTAAAAAAAACTAAATACTGTCTTTATTCATAAACAGCAACTGGTTTCAAAAGCAGGTTGGTTTCAAAAAATATTCCATTCCCAGAAACATCCGAAGCTTGTTCCAATCATAAGAACAATCCACCTACTGGTATTGGAGACAAATGAAGTACTCCATTTTCCTTGATGTTATAACTAAGTTATGATCTCTCTAAAGTACACGTTTTTTTAGCATAGTCACAATGTGTGTCATCTGACATGCTTGCTTCCTTCATTTGCATCTAATTAAAAATGCATTGGAAGTAAATCAGGATAATTTATAAAATTCCTTTAGGGCTTTCTGCATACACAGCCCTGCTGAAACGATCCACTCTTTGGGCATTCCGTGGATAGCTCCAAATGTAAGTCCTTAGTCTAGGTCCAACTATGGGCAAATGAGGAGACATGAAGATGTACGTAGACCAAGCCTGTGTATGTGAGGCAAGTATGGTTCTCTAGATCAAATGGCAGCTTTGGAAGCTGTGGAAAGCCGGTATTAAAATATTGGGTCATTGCAGCTACTTTGGAACTTCACACAACAGTATCTAACGCTTTTAGGATCTTAATATCTAGTGCTTTTAGGAGTCTTGTGTATATAATCCTGGGAAGAATTTAAACAAAAATAAAATCACAAAACGATATTCAACTGCTATTCATACATTTTGCTGGATCATATTATTAGGCATAAACACGTGCATGGATACACATGCACGTGCATGACAGGGATGTATGTATATATACATATACACATGCCTAATATATGTGCCAACATGCCAGAAACCACAAAGGAATATATAAACACATGCCTATGAGAATGCCCACAATGGGACAATGTGGAGAAATATATACTCACAAAAGGAGGCATATATTTATATAAATATATATACAAGTGAGATTAATAATGTTCAGTTAATAGATGAGCTCTCAAGGAATAAAATGGGTGCGTTTGAGAAAGATGTGAAATTTATTAGGGAGCTCAAACAGCAAAAGCCTTTAAATTTTTACTCTCCCACATAAATGATAATGAAAAGAGAAATGATAGACAGTGGGCATAACGTTGTGAGGTAGAAAGATCTGTCCTAAGTGTTCATTCAAAATGCTGTTCTGTTTCTCCCCAGGAGGTGTGAGCAGATTTTTTCCCAGAGTTCTGATTTCCCCAAACTGCAATCAGTTCTTTAATCTCTTAATCTATGTATTCAAGTTAGTCTGAAAATACATAAATGAACCTGTCAATTTATTAGCAGAAGACTAAATTTTGAGAAGATTCTTTTTTTTCCCAGGATTCTAGAATTCATTGCCTTCATGATCACCTAACTCACTTTCCTGGACACACCCAGCTATTCTCAAGTTCTGCTCATTCAAGTAAGGGAAAGTAATAAAAGTACAGTGGGTGCTACCACGTCAAAAAGTAAAAAGCAAAATTTCTTTCTTTCAAACCCACTCAATCTTTTAAACATTCCCTGGCTAATGTAAGCATGTAGGTAATTCACTGGTTGGACCCAAATATAGTAAGTAAATTTTATTTAAATATCTTAAATCATAATAGCAAGAATCCCCAGCAACACTGACTTCAGGAATTAAGAGTAAATATTGAGTTTGCTGGTGTGTTTACCATCCCCCCACTTACCAATGCCTCTCCTACACTTCTGTCACTCTTTCTCAAAAACAACATGCCCTGTGGCTCCTGAATGAAGAGTCTACAGTGCATTTGGCTTATACTGGAAATATGACCACCAGGGAACAATACATATTGAAACAGCCTAAGAGGAGATGACCTGAAATGTACAAGATGGATGCTTATCCTCTTAGATGTTCTGCTCATTTAACAAGGGATAAGAGTAGAGCCTAGGCAGCGGTAAAATTGCTCTACTTAATTTTGCTGTATCTTTTAAACTTGAGAGGACCAACCTGCTAAATGTATGTCACTATACTTACGCAGATGGAATATTCTTCTAATAGCCAGATTTTACATGTTAAAGACCAGCTAGATCAGAGAAAAGGGACACATGCCCTTGCTCTCTCTTCTCTTTCTTGGTAGAGATACTGCGCATCGAAGCTGGAGATCTGCTCACTGTGTAACCAGGAGCAGAGTTACTGGCCCTGTGAGGGTGGAGGGTGGCGGGTGCTGGGGATAAGTGTACTGTTTTACCTGTTCTTCTCAAGACACTACCGTGTCTAAGTGGCAGGAAGTAGAGTGGTGCACCCAAAGGAATTAAGGAGTGGGTTTGAGCTAAGACAGATGATGGGAAAACACATGCACACAACATTTTCATGCTGTCATAGTAATTGGGAACCACTCCAGCTAAAAATAACTTTGGATCAATAATTTTAATATTAAACTCTGGTCTTTTGATATGCACATACACTCTAGAGAAATGGGGAGGGGAGACAGAGAGAGAGAGAAAGAAAGAGATTGGGAGGGGAGAGAGAGAAAGAGAGAGATTGAGAATGTAAATTGTCTATGGAATAAGTTTAAAAGGCAACTAATCGGTTGAACTTCAGAAGTCTTAGCTTGCACAGAATAAAAAGCAATGGCATTTGGGGCCGGCCCCGTGGCTTAGCGGTTAAGTGCGCGCGCTCCACTACTGGCCGCCCGGGTTTGGATCCCTGGCGCGCACCGACGCACCGCTTCTCCGGCCATGCTGAGGCTGCATCCCACATACAGCAACCAGAAGGATGTGCAGCTATGACATAGAACTATCTATGGGGGCTTTGGGGGAAAAAAAGGAGGAGGATTGGCAATGGATGTTAGTTCAGAGCCTCTTCCTCAGCAAAAAGAGGAGGATTAGCACAGATGTTAGCTCAGGGCTGATCTACCTCACAAAAAAAAACCAAAAAAACAAAAAAAACAAAAAGCAACAGCATTTGTTTCAAATGTTGCTCTCACCTCTGCTCACTGCATTTCAAAAATTATTTGGTTACTTGAATCCCAGCTGTACTTTCAAAAATTTCAAGACATATTTTTTAAAAAAATACAAAATTTCATTTTGGAGGTTTTGGAAATCTTATAGAAGAATATGTTAGTTAAGCTTAACTCAAGCGATACTTCCTCAGTGAAATCATCAGACAACTCCAACAAGTTCTGACCCCGTTGTGTTAGGATCTTAATGTTTTTCCTAGTAGTAGTTGTCACTGTTGTAATTATGGGTTTAATTGCATGCCATGTTGTTTAATGGTTGTCTCTTCCACCAGAATTTAAGCTGTGTTAAGACAGGGCTCTGATTTTTCTGCAGAAGCAGTATGAGATACTGATTAAGCACATAAACTCTAGCAACATATTACCAAGCCAATGTCCCAGCTCATCCTCTTACTACAAGTATAACACAAACAAGTTATGCAACATCTTTGTAACTCGGTTTTCTCCTCTATAAAATAAGGAAAAATATAATATCTACTTCCTAGGTTGTTGTGAGGATTTAATAAGTTAATATATGAAGAAACATTTATAACAGTACCTGGATCAGAATAATATTAGCATTTTATTACCATTTTTTCTTTATGGCAGTATTCCCAAGAGCTTATACAATTCCTGGCACATTGTGAGTATACAAAAGATGATTCTAGAATAGTGTGATTACCAAATGATTTAATGAATAAATGATGTGGAAGACATCATAGATCTCTTCTTTGGTAATTTTCAAACCATTTTATCCATGGACCCCATTTATATACATATATATATATATTTTTGATGAGAAAGATTGTCCCTGAGCTAACATCTGTTGCCAATCTTCCTCTGTTTGCTTGAGGAAGATTGTCCCTGAGCTAATATCTGTGCCCATCTTCCTCCGTTTTGTATGTGGGATGCTGCCACAGCATGGCTTGATGAGCCGTGTGTAGGTCCATGCCCAGGATCCGAACCTGCAAACCCCAGGCCGCCAAAGCAGAGCATGGGAACTTAACCTCCAGACCACCAGGCTGGTCTGGCATTTTTTAATCAGTCACATATAGGATACCAACATGTAAGCCCAATATTATCTGAAATAAAAGAGAAGACACTATGATTAAATGTGGAGGAGAGAAAGTTTGTGGAGCCCAGAGCCCTATTCTTTACCAGCTCAAGCCTTCTGACTTCCTATCCACTGACTATATTTTGTTCTCTCATTTCTTCCAAACATGTTTGCACTGGGCACCGAGTAGACCCAGGCTCGTGCACGCTCTCTCTCTGTCTCTCTCTCTCTCTGCATGATACAAATTGTATACCTATTCAATTTACATGCAGTTGGAGTGTAAAATGAAACCAAAGTACAAGAGAAGTGCTTTATTCCAGAACAAATCTGCATAAATACATATCAATAAATAATATTTTTAAAAAACTGGAAAGAACTGAACTACTTATTTTTGTTTGTTAAGACCTTTATAAAAGCACACTATTTCATAGGACACTATGTTTGTTTCTCAATAAGAATCAGTTCATGTTACATGCAAGATAGACAGTCTTTCACTGCTTGTCATTATAGGTATACCACAACATCTGACTATTAATATTTAACATTGAGTTTAAAGTTTTATTCTACATTAAATTAATAGAGCTCTATACGTTAACAATGTTAAAAGATCATCTAGATACATGGCTATATTTTTTTAAAAGATATATGATACCAGTGTTCTAGTCAAAAGCTACACACATAAAATAAATCATTCTAAACCTTACTAGTGCTAATTTAAGCAAGTAAAAGAATGTAAAAAATAAATGCATTTATTAAATTTAATGCCATAGAATATAGTGATAATAATCTAGTGCTCAACTATACTAGGGAGAACTACAATATTTTTTAAAAATCTTTAAAAACCCACTCCTCTTATCAAATATTTTTGTTGTAGGACAAATAATGCAATGATTCCTATAACACTTAACAACACACGGTTTTGTGTAGCTTTGAAGCAAAAGAAGACCTAATGCTATAATGCCCACTTGATCGTGTCGGAAATTAAAAGACACAGATTTGAATATCTTGTCACATCTTGGAATGAAAATTTCGAACAGAGTTAAAGAAAACAAACAATAAAATGTAAAAGTCAAATTTGATTCTCCATACAGAAAAATATTAGGCCAAAATGTCTTTTTTTGCCAACCTATGACATCCCATATAATTCCTGGCAAAATCAGCCTGCTTCTCCCTGTGTAGTCTTACAAATACTTTAGAAATATGTGTGGAAATGTGAAGTGATGACAAATTTTGCTTGACATCACATAGGGTGGAGTGGGGTGGGATGAGGGGGTGGACCTAAAATTGAAACTAAATTCCCTGATGCCCTTTCATAAACCTATAGAGAGAGTTAAGCCTCTCACCTGAGTATGGTAGAAATTAAAAGTAATGGGACTCACGAGACTGGAAACATTCACTCATAGAATCAAATATTTTTAAGAGCTGAGAAGGGACCTTAGGGAGCCAGCAGAAACCTTGGACCCCGATCCCATATTTGACCCTCATCACTTCATGTGGAAACTCTAGGCACCATCTGTGAAATTGGTTCTCTCTCCTTTTCTCTCTCTCACTCTTCTCATTAGCTGTGCTATGAAAAATGTGAAAAATAGATCATAAAAGGCACTAAATCACTCTGCAAGTAAAGTTTCTATATTTTAAAACAAAAATTTAGTGCTAATAATAGTTTTCCAATTCTCCAAATCACTAAATTGCTTTGCTATGTCATTATAACCAAAGCTGTGCATTCTAAAATTGAAGGTTATCTATTGATTGGAGCTTTTATTTAATATTCTTTTATAAACAAAGTTCTATACCACTCTAACAGTGTCCTGTCTCCCACACTTGAAAGTCATTTTGAGACAGTTTACGTGAGACAAGTCCTGCCAGTTAAATTACTTTGAATGTGTTTATTGTGTCTTTGTAGATTCATTTTGTAAAACCAATAATTTGTTCATGCTTTTTGTGTTTGTAAAATTAGACATCTAGCCAGAAAAACAAGAATTTATTCACGGCGGAAAACTCAGTTGCTTCATTTAGCTCATTAACTTGAATCCACAAGTTCAAGGCCCTGTTGATCCTATCAATCAGGTAATTATACAAATGCCCATTTCCTTAAACCTGGGAGCCATTTCCAGAACGTTCAGTAATGCAGTTATTTAATATGCTCTGGTCATAGCAAGAATCCAACTTTTAGTTATCATTAAAGCAATTAAATTTTTAATAATATCTTTGTGATTAAGAAGTATGGGTTATTTTGGGGTTAAAAATTATTGGTTATGTATGAATATTTTTCTTTCATCAAATCCTCCTTTCTTAAACTTCTCTTCTAAATATGGTATGTTATCTGCATGTGTGCATTTTTTTTCTAGAACTGCTCTCCCAAGTCCACATTCTACTATTTAACTTACACATAAAATTATGGTAAGCATTTCTAGTAAGTCAATGATTTTCCTAAGTTGGTATAATTCCATGAGACATACATAGGAGAATTATCTCTAGAATGCTATATAACCTAATTAATTGAGTCATTCATCCAAATTTTTTTTCCAATAGCCTGCCAAATATCAGCTGTAATGAATTCTTTAGCCAACTACTAAATTGTTTAATGACTTTTCTTAACATGACATAGACATAGTCCAAAACACTAACAAGAATACAAATAAAACCCACAATACATGATACATGCAAGCTAGAACAGAATCCAGACTTTGGAAAGTAGATCTAAATGGTTGCTGTGGACCAAACACTTATGGGATGGTTGCAAATTTGATTCTAACGATACTGAGGATCTATAGAATTTCATAATCCACAAAGGGATTTCAACTACTGGATCATAGAAGGACTAGAAAATAGAATAAACTAGAAGCACTAAATGTTACATAACACTGGGTTCAAAACAGACAACTTTAAATTGGCAAGTTACTGAAAACGACAAAATAGTCTTTTTTTTTTCTCTTTTTTTTTTTTATTGCAGTAACATTGGTTTATAACATTGCAAAAATTTCAGGTGTACATCATTGTACTTCTATTTCTGCATGGACTACATCATGTTCACCACCAAAATACTAATTACAACCCATCACCACACACATGTACCGAATTATCCCTTTCACCCTCCTCCCTCCCCCCTTCCCCTCTGGTAACCACCAATCCAATCTCTGTCCCTATGTGTTTGTTTATTGTTGTTATTATCTACTACTTAATGAAGGAAATCATACGGTATTTGGCCTTCTCCCTCTGACATATTTCACTTTGCATTATACCCTCAATGTCCATCCATGTTGTCACAAATGGCTGGATTTCGTCGTTTCTTATGGCTGAGTAGTATTCCATTGTGTATATATACCACAGCTTCTTTATCCATTTGTCCCTTGATGGGCACTTAGGTTGCTTCCAAGTCTTGGCTATTGTGAATAAGGCTGCAATGAACACAGGGGTGCATGTACCTTTGCAAATTGGTGTTTTCAAGTTCTTTGGATAAATACCCAACAGTGGAATAGCTGGATCATATGGTAGTTCTATCCTTGATTTTGAGGAATCTCCATACTGTTTTCCATAGTGGCTGCACCAGTTTGCACTCCCACCAGCAGTGTATGAGAGTTCCCTTCTCTCCACATCCTCTCCAACACATGTTGTTTCCTGTCTTGTTAATTATAGCCATTCTGACAGGCGTGAGGTGATATCTCATTGTAGTTTTGATTTGCATTTCCCTGATAGTTAGTGATTTTGAACATCTTTTCATGTGTCTGTTGGCCATCTGTATATCTTCTTTGGAGAAATGTCTGTTCAGGTCTTTTGCCCATTTTTTAATTGGGTTGGTAGTTTTTGTTGTTGAGATGCATGAGTTCTTTATATATTTTGGAGATTAAGCCCTTATCAGATGTATGGTTTGCAAATATCTTCTCCCAATTGTTAGGTTGTCTTTTCATTTTGTTGATGGTTTCCTTTGCTGTGCAGAAGCTTTTTAGTTTGATGTAGTCCCATTTGTTTATTTTTTCTATTGTTTCTCTTGCCCGGTCAGATGTGGTGTTTGAAAAGATGTTGCTAAGACCGATGTCGAAGAGCGTACTGCCTATGTTTTCTTCTAGAACTTTCACAGTTTCAGGTCTTACATTCAAGTCTTTAATCCATTTGGAGTTAATTTTTGTGTATGGTGTAAGGTAAGGATCTACTTTCATTTTTTGCATATGGCTATCCAGTTTTCCCAACACCATTTGTTGAAGAGACTTTCTTTTCCCCATTGTATGTTCTTGGCTCCTTTGTCAAAGATTAGCTCTCCATAGATGTGTGGGTTTATTTCTGGGCTTTCGATTCTATTCCATTGATCTGTGTGTCTGTTTTTGTGCCAGTACCATGCTGTTTTGGTTACTATAGCTTTGTAGTATATTTTGATATCAGGGAGTGTGATACCTCCAGCTTTGTTCTTTTTCTCAGGATTCCTTTAGCTATTCGGGTCTTTTGTTGTTCCATATGAATTTTAGGATTCTTTGTTCTATTTCTGTGAAAAATGTTGTTGGAACTTTGATAGGGATTGCATTGAATCTATAGATGGCTTTAGGAAGTATGGACATCTTAACTATGTTAATTCTTCCAATCCAAGAGCACGGAATATCTTTCCATTTCTTTGTGTCTTCTTCAATTTCTTTCAGAAATGTTTTATAGTTTTCAGTGTACAGATCTTTCACCTCTTTGGTTAAATTTATTCCTAGGTATTTTATTCTTTTTGTTGCAATTGTAAATGGGATGGTATTCTTAATTTCTCTTTCTGCTACTTCGTTGTTAGTGTACAGAAATGCAACTGATTTTTGTATGTTGATTTTGTATCCTGCAACTTTACCATATTCGTTTATTACTTCTAAAAGTTTTCTGGTGGATTCTTTAGGGTTTTCTATATATAAAATCATGTCATCTGCAAATAGTGACAGTTTCACTTCTTCCTTTCCAATTTGGATCCCTTTTATTTCTTTCTCTTGCCTGATTGCTCTGGCTAGGACTTCCAATACTATGTTAAATAGGAGTGGTGACAGTGGGCATCCTTGTCTGGTTCCTGTTCTTAGAGGGATAGCTTTCAGTGTTTCACCATTGAGGATGATATTAGCTGTGGGTTTCTCATATATGGTCTTTATTATGTTGAGGTACTTTCCTTCTATACCCATTTTATTCAGAGTTTTTATCATAAATGGATGCTGTATCTTGTCAAATGCTTTCTCTGCATCTATTGAGATGATCATGTGATTTTTGTTCTTCACTTTATTAATGTGGTGTATTACGTTGATTGATTTGCGAATGTTAAACCATCCCTGCATCCCTGGAATAAATCCCACTTGATCATGGTGTATAATCTTTTTAACGTATTGTTGTATGCGATTTGCTAGTATTTTGTTGAGGATTTTCTCATCGATGTTCATCAGTGATATTGGCCTGTAATTTTCTTTTTTTGTGTTGTCCTTGTCTCGTTTTGGTATCAGGGTAATGTCAGCTTCGTAGAATGAGTTAGGGAGCTTCCCCCCCTCCTCAATTTTTTGGAAGAGTTTGAGAAGGATAGGTATTAAGTCTTCTTTGAATGTTTGGTAGAATTCACCAGGGAAGCCGTCTGGTCCTGGACTTTTATTTTTGGGGAGGTTTGTGATTACTGTTTCGATCTCCTTACTGGTGATTTCCTATTCAAATTCTCCACTTCTTCTTGATCCAGTTTTGGAAGGTTGTATGATTCTAAGAATTTATCCATTTCTTCCAGATTGTCGAATTGGTTGGCATATAGTTTTTCATAGTATTCTCTTATAATCTTTTGTATTTCTGAGGTGTCTGTTGTAACCTCTCCTCTTTCATTTCTGATTTTACTTATTTGTGCCTTCTCTCTTTTTTTCTTGGTGAGTCTAGCTAAAGGTTTGTCTATTTTGTTGATCTTTTCAAAAAACCAGCTCTTGGTTTTATTAATTTTTTCTATTGTTTTTTTGGTCTCTATTTCATTTATTTCTGCTCTGATTTTTACTATTTCCCTTCTTCTACTGATTTTGGGCTTTGTTTGTTCTTCTTTTTCCAGTTCCTTTAGGTGCATTTTTAGATTGTTTATTTGAGATTTTTCTTGTTTGTTGAGATAGGCCTGTATCGCTATAAACTTCCCTCTTAGAACCGCTTTTGCTGTATCCCATAAATTCTGGCATGTCGTATTTTCATTTTCATTTGTCTCCAGGTATTTTTTGATTTCTTCTTTGATTTCTTCATTAACCCAGTCGTTGTTCAGTAGCATTTTGTTTAATCTCCATGTATTTGTGGCTTTTCTGATTTTCTTCCTATAGTTGATTTCTAGTTTCATACCGTTGTGGTCAGAAAAGATGCTTGGTATTATTTCAATCTTCTTAAATTTATGGAGACTTGTTTTGTGGCCTAATATGTGATCAATCTTGGAGAATGTTCCATGTGCATTTGAAAAGAACGTGTATTCTTCGGTTTTTGGATGGAATGCTCTGTATATATCTACTAGGTCCATCTGTTCTAAGGTGTCGTTTAAGGCCAATGTTTCCTTATTGATCTTCTGTGTGGATGATCTATCTGTTGGTGTAAGTGGAGTGTTAAAGTCCCCTACTATTATTGTGTTACTGTCTATTTCTGTTTTTATGTCTGTTAATAATTGCTTTATATATTTAGGTGCACCTACATTGGGTGCGTAGATATTTACAAGTGTTATATCCTCTTGTTGGATTGTTCCCTTGATCATTATGTAATGCCCTTCTTTGTCTCTTTTTACAGTTTTTGTTTTAAAGTCTATTTTGTCTGATATAAGTACTGCTACCCCAGCTTTCTTTTCATTGCCATTTGCGTGGAGTATCTTTTTCCATCCCTTCACTTTCAGTTTGTGAGTGTCTTTAGGTCTGAAGTGTGTCTCTTGTATGCAGCATATATATGGGTCTTGTTTTTTTATCCAGTCAGCCACCCTACGCCTTTTACTTGGGGCATTTAGTCCATTGACGTTTAAAGTAGCTATTGATAAGTATGTACTTACTGCCATTTTTTAACTTTTTTATTTTTTTTTCCTCAGTGTTTAAGTAGTCCTTCTCTGTTCCTTACTTCTTCTATACAGAATTGATGGTCACTTTAGTTTGACCTCTGTCTGAAAGCTGTACTCTTTAACTACCCTCCTCCCTCCTTTTATGTTTTTGATATCGTATCTAACCTCTTTTTTGTGCATTTGTATCCATTACGTTCTAATCGTGGAAATAGATAATTTTTCCTATTTGTGGTCTTCTCTTTTCCCCTTAAATCAGTCCCTTTAACATTTCTTGTAACACTGGTTTCTTGGTGACAAACTCCTTTAATTTTTGCTTATCTGGGAAAATTTTGATCTCTCCTTCCATTTTGAACGATAACCTTGCCGGGTAGAGTATTCTTGGCTGTAAGTTTTTTCCTTTTAGCACTTTAAATATATCGTGCCATTCTCTTCTAGCCTGTAAGGTTTCTGCTGAGAAGTCAGCTGATAGCCTTATGGGGTTTCCTTTGTATGTAACTTGACATTCTCTTGCGGCTTTTAGGATTCTCTCTTTATCTTTAATTCTGGACGTTTTGATTATGATGTGTCTTGGTGTGGGCCTCTTTGGGTTTATCTTGTTTGGGGCTCTCTGTGCCTCCTGTACCTGGATGTCTGTTTCCTTCCTTAGGTTAGGGAAGTTTTCATCTATTATTTCTTGAAATAGATTCTCTGCCCCCTTGTCTCGCTCTTCTCCTTCCGGGACACCTATAACACGGATGTTAGTGCGCTTGATGTTTCCCAGAGGTCCCTTAGACTGTCCTCACTCTTTTTAATTCTTTTCTCTTTTACCTGTTCACCTTGGGTAATTTCTTCTAGTCTTTCTTCCAGCTCACTGATCCGTTCTTCTGTATCCTCTACTCTGCTTTTGAGTCCCTCTAATGAGTTTTTCATTTCCAGTATTGTATTCTTCATTTCTGATTGGTTGTTTTTTATATCTTCCATTTCTTTGTTGACATTCTCACTGAGTTCATCTATTCTTCTCCCCAGATCAGTGAGCATCCTTAACACTCTTAGTTTGAACTCTCTGTCAGGTAGGTTGCTCATTTCTGTTTCACTTAGTTCCTTTTCTGGGGTTTTGTCCTGTTCCCTTACTTGGAATGTATTCTTTTGCCTCCTCATTTTGCCTCTTTCCCTGTGCTTGTGTCTACATATTAGGTAGGTCAGCTACGTCTCCTGCTCTTGGATAGATGACCTTATGTAAGTGATGCCTTAGGAGGCTTCCAGTGTGCTTCCCTCAGTTCTCAATGTTCCAGGGGTGGCCCCTATGTGGGCTACGTGTGTCCTTCTATTGTGGCCTGTTAGCTCTCCCTATAGGCGCCCAGGGAGGCTGAGTTATGCTCCTGGCCAGCTGTTGTAATGCTCAGCTGCTTGTAGTTGTTGTGGGCCCTTCAGTCTCTTTATCAGGTGTGGGGAGCCCCAGCACAGTTGGCTGTAAGTTCTAATACCACATTTGTGTTGCAGTATTTCTTTTAAGTGAGTAGGCCCCCAGTGTGGCAGGTTGTTAGGCTCAGGACCTTAGAATTGCTGTAATCCTCTAGCCTATTAGGTCTCTTGTCAGCTCTCTGAGGATTGCAGCTGGGTGGGGCTGGCCTCAGGCACAGGAGCACCCAATTGTTTCAGGCTTTCGAAGGTGGGGCAAACCTCCTATGTGGGTCTTTGAGAAGCACAAGTCTTCTGCAGCTGACAAACCCTGCCGCCCAGAGGTCCACACACACAGTCAACACAGTCCTGCCCCGTGTGAGCGCCCCGACCTCCCCAAGCGGACCCAGTCTCTCCACGGCGGGAGCCCCACACACTCTGCCACCACCCCACACTCTCCACCCGCTCCTTGTGCACACCCTGCCCCGCTCAAGTCGGCTCAGTTGCCAGGCTGCAGAGAATCCAGTCACCAATCTATGCAGGCCCACACGTTGCCTGAGGGCTTGTTGTTGGGTGGGGCTAGTCTCTAGGGTGGGCTGCCTGCCTTGGCTGAGCTGGATTAAATTGGTGCTCTAGCCGGTGGGGCAGACCCTGGGCTAGCAGGTCTCAGGGAAAACTCCAATGGCGTCTGTGTCAGCACGCTCACACCAGGCCACAACAATGGCCGCCGCCAATGTCCCAGTCCCTGGAGAGGTCTCACCCCTCACCGAGATGCACTCAGGGCCTATTAGGTGAGTCTCTTGTCACCAAAGCAGTGTGCACCTTTCTTTCTGGTGATTTTAGGATGCTTTCTGGAACAGGTGAGTTTGTGCGCGGGCCCTTTAAGAGCCAGTTTTAGTTTCTTTGTGAACCGGGTTTTCTGGGGGTGCTCCCCAATGCTTTAGTAGCAGGCAAGGTCAGATATTATGCCACTGGTGTCGATTGTGCTGGGTCCACAAAATGCCCACAGCGGGGGCGCTCCCCGGCTCAGGGCCCCGCGCCTCCAGGGAGGCTGCGTACCTGTGAGCTGCTCCCGGCGGCCGTGAAGCTGGCGGCTGGTGAAGGCGTCGTTTTTCCTCTCCAGAAGGGAGTCTCTGCCTCTTCTACCCCAGTTAGGATTGTCCGTTGTTGCAAGAGTTCCTCTCATCCAGTTTTCAGTTCTGTCTCAGGGGTAATTTTTCCACGAGTAGTTGTAAATTGGCTGTGTCCACGGGAGGAGGTGAGTTCAGAGTCTGCCTACGCCGCCATCTTGACTCTGCCTCTGAAAACGACAAAATAGTCTTTATGAAATTATGTCTACGGATATCTATTTCAAACAGATTATTGTTGAAGGATTGAAATTATTCTAATTTTTGGGAAAAAATTGACTAGTTTATAAAGATATATAAAATTATTTTAAAAATTGCACACTTTTTTTTTTTTTTACCAAGATTACAGTCTAAAAGAGCAGGAAGTAACTAGCAACTGAGTGTATTATCTCACTCTTAGTTCTGTTTATTTATTTATTGTTTTTCTTCTCTATTTTCTATTCCTCAAAAGCAATTGTTTTTCTGTGTGTGTGTGTGTGTATCTCATTTTAAGAGCAAGAATTTCTGTTAAAAAAAATTTGCAAAAATAGAAGAATCAAAATAAATATAATTTAACCACCCAACTCTGATTTTTCTAAACATAGGGATCAGAAATGTTGCAATGAAAGAAATAAAAGCTGTGTCTTTCCATGATGCAACAAATTTTGTCAAACTCAGAACAGTGATAATTGAAGTTTGCAAATAATCTTCTAAGTTGCCTTTTTTTTGAGGGGGGGTGTTTAAGAGTTTCTCCCTTTCTCCACCTCTCCAAATATTCTATTTATCTATTTTGTTTCTTAAAGAAAAATTGTGTGCAAGCTTTGTTTTGGTTTTGTTTTACTTTTTGGGGAGGAGGGGTTGGAGGAAGGCACTTCCTCATTCAAAATTTTGTGGGCCTTCCACAAACAAGTGAAGTCCAGCCCTCAGCCTCTCGCAGGCGGAGGGTGTCGGGGGAAGAAACTGACATTGTAGCATGACTCGCCCACTAGAAGTTCACAGGAAGGGATTTACTCTAGAGGATCCAGGAAGTGCTTTCTGACATACTCAAACCCAAAAACAGCTCCGGGCAGTAGTGCTGCCTGGGAAGGTGTCTTTGGGCCTCACTGAAAGGATCCTGTAAGTGTGCCAATTGGGAACAGACCAAAGAAGTTAAATTGGAAGGAGGGGAGGGAACGAAAAACCTCTCTTGAATTCTTCACATTTGAGAAGGTCTCATCGCTTTAATACATATACAAAGGACAAGATAGAGACAAAATCACAAATGTTAGTGGGATCTACAAGAACAAATCAACTATTCACAGTGGCTTTCAGTTGATATTAAGGCATTCAGTTAGTACAAACAAGTTCAATTGCACTGGAAAGGTCTTTGTAATAAATAAAATATTTTTAATATAATAGAATTTAAAAAGCATTGAATCCTTCATGTGTCTAGACACTAAAATTTAAAAATGGCAATGATCTGTATGCTTTCAAATACATCAATAATGGAAAACATGAAGTAATTTAAAAACACAACATCAATCTGTCTAGGAAGAAACCTCAACGTCTTTTAAAAGATAGTAACATCGTTGTAAACTAAAATATAATCTTTTGTTCATCAGGAAATCACATCTCATGTATTAACTTCAGTATTTTTCAATAAGATTGAGTACTTTTATTCTAAAAGTATACCAGGCATTCATTATTTGAATCTAAATTTTTGGTCAACATCCTAGGCAGTTCAGAGGCTCAGTGAAGTTTGAATTCTACTATTTGATAACTGTCAAACATAATATGAATTCTAACAGGTAGATATAGTATGAAAACTTTTCTGAATCTATTCTTTTACCCTGAAATCCTTTTGGTGAACCATGCCTCTTGAAGCCACAGTCATCAAAAAGACACTTTAGGATAGGCTGTAGTGTGGGTTCCTTCATTAATGTAAGCATAGATAATTATGAGGATAAAATTATTTGATCATCCAAACAATTAAACCTCATTTATTAAATTTGAAAATTAAAGAAAATGGTGGCTGGATGTCGGCAGCAACCTTGTCTGATGCCTTGATCTTATTGATAAAATTTGTTTTCTTCAAATTTGTTATCTTTGTGCTCCTCAGACATTATGAAAAATTAGGAAGATAGTGTTCATAAAAATTTCAGTGTTTCTCAAGGAGAAGGCAAGAGATAAGTCCAAAATAATTATAACTTGCAAGTATCATGTCTTAACTATCTTATCAGCAGTGTAGCTATTGTTGAAGGCGACTCTCACTTTGTGAGAATACAATGAGATATGCAATTCTCTCCACTTCATTCTCATTGCGAACAGAACACCCTGTCGTGGGAAAAAAAAATAACCACGAAAAATGCCCCAGATGATTGCAAACACTGAAATCAAGGAGAGTTGCCCCTTTTCCTATATTATGGTAAAAAGGCAGCATTATCGTATTAAAAATAGAACTTGGCTTGAGAAACTGCCCCAGGAACAGCATGATGCCCAGGGAAACAACTTCCCCCGAGTAGGGCACCAGCGGGGTTTAATGGCAACTGCAGCAGCACCAGAGGGTCAACACAGCATAAAACGGAACTGTCATTGGAACTAAAGCCCAGTAAGTGGGCCACATCCTACGTGAAAACCTATTCAGGGCAACTGTCTGCTGAAATAGAAGACTTAGTATTAGAAACTCTGCTAACGTAAAAACCGACACCTCTAGATTCCTCCTAGAATCCTAAGTATGATCACTATTCATACCAAAATCCAGGAAAACCACAATTTGAATGAGAGACAAGCATCCAATGTTAGAATTACCTGACAAGAATTGTAAAGTAATTTTAAAGTAGCTGCCACAAAAATGCTTCAAATATCAATTTAAAATTCTCTTGAAAAAAATGAAATAATTAAAAGCCTCAGTATTTTCTTAGAAAAGAAGTTATAAAGCAATACCTGTTATATAAAAGTCAAGTTAAAGAAGAAAAATCACATGATCACATCACTTGACAAAATTCCACACCCATTCATGATTTAAAAAAATCTGTTTCCGCATGTAAGGAGCTTGGGAATCACCACTCCATCAAAAACAAGTGAAAAGCTCAAGTGGGTGAAAAACCAACAACTCTTGTTGATCCATAAGAGAGGGGAGGACACAGGGCAGTCAGCTGCCCCCAGTACTGGAGAAACGGCCAGGCCGACACAGGGAGTTGAAGCTTAGCTGCTCCAGGACTGGTGTATAGAACCCCCGGAGAAGCAGTGAAGGGGAAGGAAAGCCTGAACTGCATTTGAGGAATTGCCTGGGACTCCGTGCACACAACTCTCAGGGTGAAAAGCTCCAGGGGGCCCAGTCACATGCGGGGGGGTGGTGTGTGGGGGGTGTGGGGGGGCCCGCAGGGCACAATATTGTGAGATTTACCTCCAGGAGCTCAAAAAGATTCCCACAGTAAATATCAGAGAAATATCCGCCCCCTGCTTCCAGCAGAGAGAGGGAAAGAGGAATCACAGAGCATTTTGTTCTTCTTAACAAAGCCTGCCTTCAGGAGAAAAGAGTTAAGGACAGCCTGACCTGCTGGGGTGTTGTCAGAGGCTGGCTGAGCTGGGGAAAGGAAATGCCCTACTGCAGCCCACTCTAGCCATCCTGGTCCACCTCAGAGCGGAGGAAAAAATGGAGCAACTCCTGTGAAGTTCACAGTCCAGCGACAAAGCCCCACTAGATGTGAAACAACTAAAAGTATATTTTAGATAACATGTAGTCAAAAAAGAAAAACCGTATATAGTAGTATGTTAGCATTTTATATAGTATATACTATATGATAGAAAAATATGGCAGTTTTAAGTAGTAAATTCTTGGTATTAATGGTACCTATTTAATGTAATGAATCATTATTAATGAATTCCTTTATAAGTTCCATTCTACAACTGACGTAGTAACAAGAACAAAATCCCTTTCCCAAATAAATTACCATATTTCTGTGACTGAAACTCATATATTTGAAGCTTGATTTATTCTCCATCTTTTCTTTCAATTTTCTTTTCCTCCTCCCTCTTTTGCATAGTACAAGGGACTTGCACAAGCAAGATACCATATTATCTTATAATTTTAATGTTCACTTATCACAAGCCAGGAGACAGTCAACCTTGTATGTTTTATTAAACTCACTGACTAGACCCTAAGAGAGAGAAACAAAACCAAATGAAAACCACACAACAAACTTTATCCAGTTTAGTTGCCACATCTAGATTTACTGTTGCAATATCCTAAAAGAAAGCTTTGTCTTGAAGAGAGAAAATGAGCGTTGCTGGTGACTGCAGGAGGCTGCCTTCAGTGGGCAAGACTGTAAGCTATTTCTCAGGAAATTAATTCAAAAACCCTGAGCTACCGCCTCTATTCTCTGGCTCTGGATAGATGGGCCCAAGATCATCAGTGTAAGTAAAGTTATTCTCATTAGAACGTCACAAATCTAACCGGATCCAATGAGTGTGTCAGGAACTCCTATCCTAGGAGCGTTTTACTTTGCGCTCGAGTTTTTTCTAGCTTCCCACAACGTGGGTCACCTTCAATCCTGCTATAGGTTTTGGGGACAGTTTTATAAATGAAGGCCCTAGAGAGTCCCAATAAAAATGGGGGTGGGGTTGGGATTGGAGAAGATTAGATATTAATGTACTCTCAGCCAGTGTTTCTTTTAGGTTCTGCTTCTCCTGTCACCTTCAAACATCTTGGGTTGGCCTCCAGCATCTCTTTCCCAAACTGTCACATTAAACCCTCTAACTCTCTTTAGCTGCATATTTCTGTAATCTATCCATAGTCAGCCTAAAAAGGTGTTTTCCTAAATAAGAGATTTTATCATATTATGAAATATACACAAAAGTTAAATCAAAATAAGACAAAAAGTAGTCATTTCCTGCAAAAAATTATGACTCCCCACTTCCCTGTAGGATAACATCCAGACTTCATAATGCAGCCTCCTGTCTACATGTAGAGCCTCTTTATCCAGGAACACTATTGCTCCCAGTCCCGATAACCACAGCGCTCTAAATGCTGTAGACTCAGCACGTTAGTTGTTCTTCTCCTCTCCTGCCCTGCAAGTTCACATTTCCAGGACTTTGCTCAGGCACGCCCTAAGGTGTTCCGCAGGGTTAATGACTACCTATATTTTGATGAGCAGTTTAAAAGATAAATCCCCAAGGCTGAGAACTTCTGTGGAGTTGAAAGGTTGGAGGTATCCTTTCTATCCTGCTGTTTCTCCCGCTCCTCCATCAGAAAACATCATCACAGAACTTCAGAGTAACTAAGTCTAAATTTACCTCCTCCTTAAACATTCTTGTGCATATAACATCAAGAAATAGTAGGCGATTCTTGAGTCCCAACAGATCCAAAGTGAAGGAAAGAATAAACAACTCAAAAAATGAAAATGCTTTCCTATCGAGAAAACATCCCAAACTGGCATTTCTAGCTTTCCATATTTGAGCAAACCTACATTTGGAAATCTACCTGCTGTTTATCGCTAGTGTAAAAACATGTTTTCCCAAATTCTCCATGCAGATTGTCTTCCTGTTTGCACCTGGAGTGATGAGAAAGGAGAAAGGCAAGGTAAGAATAAAAAAGATGGATGAGTCTGTTTTATTAGAGTGAGATGAGATTCAGAATTGTGGCCAACATCCTCACCTTGATAAATCATAGAAAAGGCACCATGAGACTAATGCCTCTGCATTAAAAAAATAAAAGAAAATCTGACCTCACCTGTTCAGAAACACAGGCTTACTTTTTACTATACTGTTAAATACAGTATAATAAAGCACAAACAAGACACTTAATTCCCCCTAATGTATTCTTTGTTTCATTCACCAACACTGACTAGAGTAATTATTGGATTTCCATTCCTTAACTTCTGCCTAATGCAGTCTTTTAAAAAATGTAACTCTTGGAAAGAGACAGAGAACGTCTCATAGAAAATATCTTACGACAGAACTAGTATATAGTATTAAACATACTGGCTAATCCAGTGTTCAAGTTCTTAAATCCACTGAGAGCTAAATTTGTGGCTTGGACAAATCACTTAACTTCTTTCTCTCCTTTTCTTATTTATAAAATAAAGTGAACAATTCTACTGGCCTGGGTATTTGGTTAGTGCTGCTGTTTTGTCTGAAGGTATCATGATCTCTCATAGAAAGTAGAAGATAATTGCTATTGAACTATTCTATAGAAAAGAGAGGCAAGGTGACCTGTACTTGAGCCAGGCTGAGGACTATAATCCAGGAAAACAGTCTCCACAAAGGAAGAAAGTGTTCCAAGAAGCACGGTTTTCGGTACAGTTTTACACATTTTTAGAACAAAGAACATACATTAAACACACCCAGGATACATATGCATTAAAGTTTCAAGGAGATATTCAGTTGCAAATTTGCAGGTCAACATGACCTTCATGTCCAGGAAGGGGAACTTATCTTCAGGAGTACTGATATGGGTATTACCAATACTGGCGTCTTAGGAGCGGAAGTATGCACTCTTATCTTAAGAGAGTGCCTTCTTTTACCTTGAGATAATGTTTAATGCATTCTTTACTTTAATGGATAAAGCAGATGTATAATGCATGTTTGATAGGCCATAAGACAGGCTTCTTTAGTTCAAGCTGAATCAGTCTTAAACTAAAATATCTACCCCATATACCTCAATATGTGAAAATCTCTTGTCACTATCATTTAAACAGTTGGCTAATATTAGACAATTCTAGTCACAAAAATGCTATCAATGTCATGAAAAATATCTCAAACGTTTAAAGTGGTGGTCATGAGGGAAGAAGGGATAGACATAGTAGGTGTTCCCCAATAGATTTACCTGGAATAATGAAGCCAGCAATATAAAGGAGCTGGAGTGAAACCTATACCAAAGAATCATTTCTTCAATTTAGATATATCCCCAAATGGAATGAACTATCTTAAGGCAAACTATAGTCCTGGGTTCTGTAATTGTTTATGCCAAACCAGAATAGCTCCTTCCTAAGGCTATCATATCATTGGATTCATGCAGGGCTGGATTCAGTCATATCTAAGATCCCCCGACCTAACTTTGAGACCCCATGAAATGATATGAAAGAAAACAAGACTTCCATGTGGATCTCCTGGGTGTCATAGCCCAAATGTGTCTCCCAACATTTGATAATCATACTTTGTTAAGAAAAAATATTGGCATCAAGTTGTTGAAATTTGGTTTGTTCATGTATAGTAAATTACATCCTACTCACATTTCTTAAGTGATTTATCTTATACAACGAACGAATAAAAATGATAAGGAAAGTAATTACAAAGGAGATTTAGATTCAACAATCAAACTGCTAGGCAATTTAATACACATTATATATATTATTCTAACCAAAACTCTGTAAAATGGATATCAACACTATTTTAGAATTGATAATTGAGTTAAACATTATAGGTAAATGACGAACGCATAAAATGTCTCTTTTCCTCAAAGAAAATCAGTAGAGATAGTAAAATTGAGAAAGATTCAAAAACAGTATTTGGTGTGGTATAAACTAAAACTGATATGGAAGTTCAGATCTGAAAAGAACCCAGTGAGATTTACAATAATTCAGCACAGTGGATTTTGGAATAGGAAGACCTGGGCATGAATTTTGTTTCGAGTTTCCTTATGTGTAGAATTAGTGTGATAATGCTTATTGCAAGCTACCACTGCTTATCTGTATAACGTTGGGCTGGTACTTAATTCCCTCGAGTCTTGTGCTTTATTGTCCACATTTCTAACATTATGAAGGAAAGGACATAAAATAGAACTCACTTCATGGGGTTGATGTAAGGATTAAATGAAGTAACAATGTAAAGTACTTACATGGTACCTGGAACATGCTATATTCTCAATAAACCTTACCTACTGTCATTATTATAGCAGTTTTCCTTAGACACACACGTATTCACTAAATGGTAGTCGTTTATTTTGATTATTATGACCCACCTGATTCATAAGAAATTTAGTTTTGCATTAATCTTTTCAGACACATTTATATCTATCTGATGCCATCCTCAATACTTTTGCTTGTCAAACAAATAAACACAACAAATATGTTCACTGCTGGCAGAACATGATGAAATTAAATCATTCTGTTATTTTTCTTTCAATGTTTTTGATAATAAATTGATGAAGACATTTTGGACACAATTTTAAGATAAAAATATCTTAAATATGTAGATCCAATTGCATCAAAAATTGATCCAATTTTTTTTTGCTTTGGAATTTCCTCTTTGAAGTAAATAATCTTCAATTGTACCAAAAACTTTATGTAAGAAAGATAAAGACAAATAAATGGTTGACTATAAGTAGGATAGTTAATTAAATAATGGTACAACAATAATGTGGAATATTTTTAGTCATGGAGATAGCATTTCTCAAGAATATTTAGTAATGTGAAAAATGTTTATAGTAAAAGGATAAAATGCAAACTATTTAGATGATTATTATGGCTATGCAAAACAAGCTGTTCATATAAAAAGATCAAAATAAAAAGATGAAATTGTTAATATAGTTATATTTAGGAGGAGGGATTAGAGGTGATGTTTCTTAGGTAGAAACCTCTACTGCTTATCATTTCTGCAAAACTTCTAAGAACATGTAATGAAATCGTTCATAATTGAGAATCTTTGTGCTTCTGCAGATGAGCTTTCTGAATGCAATGAAACGAAGCACAGGTCTTTGGATGCTGCTAAATGGGAGATGAGGGAACTGAACTGAATGTGCATTGATCACTCAACATAGAAATTCTGCATTTTGGAAAAACATCTACTGGAAAGTTTCCTCTTCATCACTCATCACAGACCTACAAGTCAAGGACAATAAACTCTTCTTAATGGATATATTTTCGAATAATCATACAAGATGTGGAGGGAGGCAGGCAGCAGATCAAACTTCTAATATGTATTAGAATGAAAATTCAACTGGATTGATCTGACTTGAAATTTTGCGCTATTTCCCATCAGCAGTGACCATACTCTTAGGGAAAATACAGCATCAGTTGGGGTGGGGTAAATATATGAGCTTTCACATGAGGCAGACCTGACTTAAATTTCAGGTCTGCTACTTACTTAATGATGTATGACCTTGGGAAAACTACCTAAGTACTCAATCTGTCATCCTCAGAAAAAGCAGGCTAATAATATATGACTCACATAATTATTGTAAATGATCTATCCAGATACGCATTTAAAATACCAAATATTTAATAATTTAATAGTTCAATCTCTCTCTCATTTCTAAATCCTCCCTTCCTCTTTCCCTTCTGCTCTTTTTCTTATTTTATGTTTTTACAATTAAGTTATTTTTAAACTAGTACCTTTCAATCTACCAGTCCAGCTATCATTTTTAAAAATTATTCCCACGGGGACATAATTCTTCTGTCACTTTAAAAAGAAGCACTGCATTTATAAAAACAGAGTATCTGTGTATAGGTGACCCATATACTTACTCATAAATATATTTAAACCAGTATAGTCCTTAAGAACATAGGCTCTACATTTTGCATCAATTTGAATCAAAGATTACCTTTCTTGAATAAATTAAAATTTCATATCTCAATTCTTTTCATCCACATTAAATTAAGCAATATAATTTGGAAATGGATATACATGTATTGAGATATAGCAGATAATTGACTAAAATTATGGAAGAGCCACTTTCTATATTAAAGGAAACAATGAAAGCAGTATTGTTAAGAATCGAACAAAGGAGACCAATGAAAGGCGAGGCACAAGTCTTCAAAACACTTACATTATCTTAATTCATTAAAAATTCAGCCTGATTAGAAAAAGTACCTGCCTTTGGAAACTCAAGTAATAAAATATGCAGTTTGATCAGGAAATCATGCACAAACTCAGCTGCTTCAATATGTAGCTTGCCGATTTAATTAGACAGAAGACCCAGGGAGGAGCACAGCTGAGTCTGTAAATTATGAAATGAGATGAGCTACGAATGCATCTTTATTAAAGTGGTTACACATCATCGCTCTCACATACAAATCTCCACCAACACTATCACAACAATCGGTTTATTTCTGTGCTGTTTGATAACAAACTACCATCTGGCAACGTGATAATCTAGCAACAAAAGCGTGCAAGATAACACCAAAACTGGATAGGTAAGTGAATCTCCCTAATTACTTACCTCTTTGCATGCAAGCAGCACACTATCCCTGACGGGATGGGTGATATACTGGTGTGTTCCCAAATAATCAGCAGAACTCCATGGTAGGAAGGAGAGAACAAGCTTTGATCTGGATTTGAGTCCCAACTCCACCTAGGACTAGCTATGAAAATATGAGTCAGTTAATAAACATATGGATTCCTAAAATTTCGTATTGTATAACACAGTGAAATTAAGACCAATAACAAAAATTGAGATTACTAACTGCAAAATTTGACATTAAAACAAATAAGTCAAAAAACAAATCCAACTACCACCTTTTACATCTTAACACCAAAAACATAAGAAATACCCAATGACAAAATAAATTAGCAAACTTTAAATTAAGAAAGAATAAGTTCATTTAGGGAAAAGTCACAGGTTTTGCACTGTTTTCTCATTCTTACAGGTTATTTTTCTATATCTTTGGGCTTTTGACAACACTAATAAAACTATTCCTTTTTTATGGATTAATATTTGGGAAATACAGACTTAATCTCTATTGGTCTCTTTCCTCTTTGTAAAAATGGATATAATGATGCATATTCTTAAAATGTTGACAATGGATTGAAAATATAATAATGGATGCAACACACATCTGGGAAATGCAAAGTAGGTACAAAACAAACCTGAGTTAATTCTTGGTCCATTTCTGGAGGTAACGTAATGTAGTGAAAAGCGTGAAGTTTGCCCACCCCAGGTTCAATTTCCTTTACTACTTATTAGCTGTATGACCTTGGGAAAGTTTCTTTATCTCACTGATATTCTGATTCTTCTTCTGTAAATCAGATAAAACAAGTCATATTTAAAGTTGTTGAAAGATTAGATTAAATAAAATATACGCAGATTTCTAATAGAATATATTGCCCACAGTAGGTACTCAATTAAGTTTTGTTTGTTTGTGCCATTCCTCTTCTTTTCTCGGCCTTCTTTTCTTTTGTGAAATGTGTGTATCTTAACAATAAACATATGTGTCCTATGAAGGTGAAAACAGCAATATTTATTTTAATTTTGCTATTTTTGGTGTCATCACATTGGCTAGAGCATAGCTATTAGATCGTCAGACTAGACCATTTGATCCACCATTTGGAAATTTTTCATTATTGTATATGCACATGTTTGGTTTCAATGCAGAGATCCCATTTGGAAATTTTTGTTGAATCAAATTTGTATGAAAAAGGACATCTTCCAAGGAACACTGTAACTGAGGCTAGCTGCTTAGTTTTTGAAAAGCTTTTAAATGAGGCATGGAATTTCTTGTTTGCTTGCTTGTTTTTCTGACAATGACTTAATTATATGGAATTTAAAAAGAGAAGAAAACATAAGTAAAGTCAATAAGGGGTTCAGGCTCTGTAATAATTCATTGATAAGTCTTGGTTGAGTTTGTACCTGTGCTCTCAGTCTGTGTTACTTTGGTTCTGTCGCAAGACAGGCTCATTACACTGAGTCTCCTAAGTCTTTTTTCAGTAAATTTCCTAAAGAACAAAGCAAAATCAAAAGCAAATGCCTAACTGGCAAACAGAAACTGTAGCAACTAGAATTATCTACGACCAAACAAAGTCCAAAACCCTTGCCTATTTAATTAAGAGATAGATGGGCCTAGAAGCCGAAATTAAGCATTTTTTTTTTCTAGAATATTACCAAGGAGAAGAAAAGTGCAATTTCGTTCTAAGCAGTTTAGAAATGTGTACATTTTGGGACAATTTATCTGTGACACTCCCACCACTGGCTGCATTGATCACAAAGTGGCACTTGAGGACTATTTAGCTGTTCAAAAATCCTCAGATGTTGGAACACAATAGGGAGAAACAAGTTGCAAAGGGAAAATAAGATTCTGAATCAAAGCAATAAATCTGAGGCCAGTTGACAAAGCCAATAATACGAGTTTTAGACTGAGAGAGAATAATCGGGGTCTCCATGCTGATTCTCCACTACCTGACCAAGTGATTCGAGGCAGTCACATGTCCTCTTGTCTCAGATTTGTACTCAAATTATTATTTTTTTGAGATATACATTCCCTCTAGCTTTAAACATATGTAATTCCATTTGATAAATAATATTAAACATTTGCTATGACAAGTATTTTGGTAGATGGCTGAAGGGAATACAGTTTTGTAGGCCATGTTCTCAAATTCCTTTCAATCAAAAGCAAAAGAGAACCTTTAGAGGTAGGTAAAATTCTGTTAGAGGACTTCTGACTGGACAAGGTGGTGGAGACCCATCTCCATAAAGCACAACTGCAGTCTTTGAATGCAGTGTAAGATGCCATTAAAGGAGAAGTCTGACAGGTGGGAAAAGGAAGACAAATGGTTAGAGACTCCAGGATCAGAGGAACAGTGTAGTGGCAAGCAGGACATCTTATGAGCTTCACATAGAATAAGGCACCCATTTCACTAAAATTGTACCTAAATATGCTAACCTTACCCACCTGGCAGGAAAGAAAGACAGGAAGGAAGGAAAGAAGGAAGAAAGAAAAGTATCCCTCTTCCTTTACATTTAACCAAGCTTCATTTAGTTGTGGGTACTAATAGGTGTACTGTTTTTCCTCCGTTTTCTCACTCTTTCTGTTTTTGTCCTCCTCCTGCGAGTTTATGCTTTCTGTTATCCACTCTGAATATTCCCTCTGAACCATGAAAACAATTAAGCTGATTAAGCTGGAAATCAAGCTTTAGAGTTGGCCTTTAAGCCGACACGCAGGCCAGCGCACTGAGAGATATGCTAACGGTGGAACACAAGACGAGAAATGAGCAGCCCTTGTCCTCAGAGAGGTTGCAAAATCTGTTACTTACACAAATGACTCCAATATAAAGCAGATTAAATATTATAAAAGGGAAATAAGCAGAGTTGTGTTTTGATTGAAAAGGTTGAGAGCAAATCTGCTTGGAATAAGAAGAAAAGACAACTTGAAAGGAGTATATTTTTGAGATGGACTTTGAAGAATAGGAAGACGTTTGACAGATTATGGCAACAATGAGAGAGGGCATTGCAGGCGAATGAAATAACAGGAGCAAAGACCTGGAGGGGAGACAGTGGGAATTATAATCAAGACACAGTACCTCAGTCAGTTTGGCTGGTTGTAGGGTCAAAGGAGTGTAGACAGGGAAGATAATGCTTGAGAGGAAAGATGAAGGTTCCAATACTTAGCCAGGAGTGTGTATTTAAATTCAATAATTCGTGGCGAGCCACTTACACCCTTTTAAAGGAGGAGTATCATCGTTATGTCCCTGGCGGAATGGTGTGGCAGTGGTCAGTATAAAGACTGGGAATGGGAAAGAGTCTGGTGGGCAACTCCAGTTAAAGGGCTACTTAAGATCAGCTTGGGACATCAAAGGGCTGAACTAAGGTGTCAACAGTGGTGATGCGACAAAAGTACATTTCTTTTATTTGGAGGAAAAAAGTTAGAACCTGCATAATTTGGTAGAGTCAAGTAGAATAGAGACAAAAGGAAAGGGGCATGTGTTCAGTTTGAATAAAAAGAGTTTAAAGCATTTGCAACTTCCAGAAAAAATAGCAGTAAAAAGCAGAGCCTGAGAAAGGGTCAAAAGCAAGCATTATTCTAACTAAAATGTATTTAACTTTCAACGCTTTTTTTCCTATGGCTGAAAAACTGTAGGTCCGTCTAGGGTATACAGCGACTAAAAACTGAAGGAGCTTAGGTAAACACTAATGCTAGAACAATCTCTCCTGACATTCACAACAAAACCTAGCTATAAAGAGGCTAAGTTAAAGAATGGAATTAAATCACATTAACAGGAAAGATAGCAATTTTAGCGTGTTTTATTCTTGTTGAATTACCACAAAACTGAATATATAGCCCGAAATTTCTTTAAATTATATTTATTGTATAATAGTACCATAACTGCATTAAAAGAAATTAAAAATAAAGCTCATCTATTATTTTAGCATTAGTTATTTTTGTTTCTCTGGGTTCTCAAATTCCTTGTCCAAATCGTTATGTGTTCATTTTTTACACAATTAAAATTACAATGACTATACTCTCTTACATTCTATTTTTTATACACATAAATGTTTTTCATGTTGCTTTGTGGGTTATATATTTATATTTTAAGATTCTGAACAATATTCTATTGATTAAATTTGTCAAGAAATGTAGAATTTTTCTTCAGTGGTTGAAGTGTTAGGCTCTTTCTAGGTTTTTGATTATTAAAGTTAATATTGTGATGAGCATCTGTCTGCATATTATAAGCCGCTGCTCTAAATCATGTCACTTGATCCCAGGCATTTCCCTCTGTCTTTCATGGGAGGCTGTCAACTCCTGGTGGGAAGACATCTTGCCTTACTCTCCATGGCGTCTGCTAAAACTTGCATATATTATGCCTCTAATACATGTGCATATAATGTGTTTTTTTCTTTTCATCATTCATTAGAGGAGGGAGAAGAGGAGAATGAAGAATAAATACTGAATGAAAGGGAAATGAATGTTTTTATGGATAGCAGAATAGGGGCAAAATGTGGCGATTTAATTTACTACACACAATATGAGTCAAAAAAACATTTAACAGTAATTATGTGATAACATGATGCTAGGAGCTAGAAATTTTAAAAAAAATAATAATTGCCATTTTCCTTCTTCCTTCCCATCAGTCACTGGTGCCTTTCCGGAGGCTTATTGCTTTCTCATGAGGTAAGCCGGGTGCATCCCACGTATATTTGGCATAATACATGTCTTGCCCTCTCAGCTTACAGATATGTGAACCAAGCTAAGTCAATTGGACACTCCTTCTCTGGAATTTGAGTATTGAACACAGTATGGAGCACCTACAAATGGTTGGGTACATTCATTCCAGTCGGTGGTACTGCCCACGTTGTTTTCCAGCTATAAGATTTTAATTTTATTCTTGCCTTCCAGGCTTCTGGAACAACCTTTGTTTCAGTCCGTTCCCACCATTCCCGAGCTTGTCTCTCCGGTTCTCTCAGATACTGTCACCAACTAGGCGCCTTGAGAAACTCAAAGGTGGGTTTCGAAGCAACAAACTGTTTTTCCATGTTGTTTCTTTACCTTTTATGTGTTAAAGAGATGTAACCACCGGCCATCCTGAAACCCACCAAGCCTCACCACAGGAACTATGCCCATGACCTTTGCCATATTTTTAACAGAAAGATCTCTCCAGGAAGAGCTTACGCCTCATTATGTGGAAGCATGTTCTCCAACTGAGCCTGTGCAAGCAAATACCTGCCTCTCCCTTTTGAATGTTCATTCCCCAACCAAATAAAAGTGCCTGCTTCCCTTTGTTCAGGGACGCCATGATTTTGGAAATGATTCCTTATGGCCTCCTATTTGCTGCAAATACACTTTACTGTGTGAGACAACTTCCGCTGGTGTAGTCTTATTTAACTCACCAGGAGGCAAGCCGGCTTGGTTCGGTAACAAGAGCACAAGATTGAAGTTTGAAATTCCATTATTACACATTGGAACGTTTTGACTTGGGAAAACAGTATTTTAAGGAGACAACTTTAATTGGTTAAATTTGTTTTATGGACTTAAATAGAATGGAGAATGAATGCCTGCAATTTTGAAGCAGCTGAATTTTATAAAACATTTAGAGTATCATAAATATAAATAACATAAGTTTTTGTAGGTTATTTGCTGAAGAAAATATATTCTGAAGGGAATGCAAAATGGTAGTACTTGTGAAAATATTTGGACTAAGTATTTATACCCTTTAGCATAAAATGTATTACTGAAAATTTCTTTTTTAACAGAATTTACTTTGAGTTTACCACTTTTATTAGTACCCACAGAGAGAGTATATTCTCGTTAAAAATATTATTTACTAGAAGTTTTACTTCTAGTAATGATGGATTAGCTTGCTGCAGACCAATTTTTTCCAAAGACCAATGGGAAAAGCTGGAACAAAACCAAAACCCCTTTTTTTTTGTTTTTATTTTTTTTTGTTTTGTGTTTTGCATCAGGGAGCTTCCAAGACAGCCATTTTACAGATATAGAAATTCACAACCAGAGGGAGCATATAATTAGCATGATATTTTACAGGTAAAACATGCTGGTGGAATTGGGAGGTAAATATAGACATGTCTGACTTGCAAGTCCTTGCAAGGAGGCTATTGACAGAACCGACATCGGCTGGGGACTAAGGGATACTTATCTGAAGAACAGAAATTTGGATGTGTGGTTTGAACCTGCTGGAGAAATCACTCTCAAAAGAAGGATCTACATTTCAGAACTTTCCTCAGAAAACTCAGAGGATTTAATTGCTGTGCCAACATGTTAAATATGTCTGGTTGTTAAGCATAGGTCCTAATAATTTCTAGTATGTATAATTTAGCTAAAAATTGACTTGGCTGGAGATAGACAATAAAAACATGTTCATGATTTTTGTTTTGTTTTGTTTAAACCCTGTGAAGGATTGCATTGCTTTTGGCTAAGTGAGAAACTTTGATTATGTATCCCTAGATACAAATTCTTTAGCAGTCTGCCCCTGAGGAACTATACTTGAGACAAAAGACACAGGCCAATTATTTTATTGTGTCTTCCATTCATTACTTTTCTACTCAAAGGAAATAACTAAAGATTGATTTTTATTAACACCACAGGTTGATTAAAAAATAAACTTAAATAACAAAGCTTCTGGTAGTATGGCATTTCCAGAGTCTCAGAGGCATAAAGGGCTTTGGGGCTGCTATCTTACCACTCCACCCACCTCCTCCATGATACACACTACCAATTACATAACCTAATCCAGGCTTGGCTTTTTCATTTGTAAAATAAAAACTATTCCATAAGGTAAGTGCACAGGTGTTTCTCTATTTAATATGTATCGATCACTGAACACTTAAGGATGAAAACTAGGTACTCCTTCCCCCAACCCTCCTCATACAGCTTAGTGTATAAATTAGGATGATTTTCATATCCCATTGTCTTCATTACCATAACTTTAGCATTCCAGGAGACTCCTGCCCAGGTAAATGTCTTGATTGCTCATTATAGAATTTTCCTCCAAATTAAGATGAATCCTAAAAAAGATCCATAATTCCTCAATGGAGCCTTACCAGATAGTGGTGACCTAAGACTCTACTGAAACTAACACTTCAAAAGCCTCACTTTGGTGTTTCCACTGATCCTAATCTGTTGAGAAACAGAAAAGCAGCCGCTGAACTTGAGAGTCTGTCCTGGTACTGTCAGCTAGAACTTGATGTTCTCCTATTGAACATAAGCAACTTCACAGCAGATCAATTTCAGACAAGGCCATTCTGTGACCATGATGGATCACGACAAAATAGAACCAACTTGTAATGAGTCTGTAGAGAGACAAAAACATGGACATTGCTCAAACTACAAAGTATCATATATTTCCCTCTTTCAGATAAAATTAATAACTGCTATTCTTTTACCAATTACAAATTTAACCTCAATCTAGTCTTTCCCCTTTCTAGATAAGATTATTGAGATACTCAATCACACAATTATTCCCACTTCCCAAAAGCATCCAATCCAGTGCAAAGCCACTCTTCCTTGGACCCTTCTTCAAATCACCTAACACAAGCCCAAATCCTATAAAACAATCATTCCTAATACCGTTACTGAGAGGCCTCCTGGATCCCCGTGATGTGCATTCTACCTCTCTTCAACAAGTAATCAACCCAACTTGTATAATTTGTTCTTGCTCTTCCTTGTGTGGAAGACTTTGACATTGTTATATCATGATCCTTACCCAACCTTAATCTAGCTCCAGCCACCTCCTACCCCCCACATTGCACCTTTCCTGCTCAACACCCACAAACCCTATACTGAAAGGCCTGCCTTAAACCAAACTTCAAATTCTCAATAAATTCAGATCTTACTTTCCAGCTCAGAGATCCTACCAAAGCTCTGCTGAGGTGGTGTTTTTCCCTGTGAGCAATAAATCTATCTTTCCCCTATCTACAGACTGTGTGGCTGTTTGACACCATTCCGAAGTAGGCATTCTGCTAGGCCCACAATAGAACGAACAAATGGAATTCAAGTGGAATAAAATCAAGTCCTTTTAACTTTTTTCCCTAAAAATTTCTGGTGTGTGATCATATTGTTTAGGATAATGTTCAGTTATTTAATTTACTTATAATTTATAATGTTTATGAGGACACTCCTCAAGCTTTTAGAATTGGCTTTCTTACACATGGCAATCTGAGCGATCTAAATTATTCATGTCATGTACAGTTTTTAAACTTTACAATGGCTTCCAATTGCACTTAAAATGCAATCTCCTTCCTTATTTTGGCCTACAAGACCCTAATTAATATGGCATCTGCCTATCTGTCACCTCTTATCTCCTGACACATTCTCTACTTGCTTCTGAGTTCAGTTCCATTGGCCTTCTTTTCCTATCTAAGGCATATCAAATTTAGCTCTGCCTTAGGCTCTGGCGCTCACCACTTTCTCTGCATGGAAATCTCCTCCCCAAAAATTTTGTATGGATTTTCACCACTCAGGGATTATTCAGTGGACTTCTCTGGCTTCCATATAGTACCACTAAGCAAACATTGCCTTGGGCCTTTTGTTCCATTAGCATATCTTGCTATTTATTTCAGTTTTTAAAAAATCTCAAACACTAACAAAATCTATAAAATTGTGTCGTCATATTTTTTATAGAAACAACTTAAGGTAATAATGTGTTTGGATTAAATTTACCAATCATGCACCTAAGAAGCGTAATCCAAGACCAAAGTGAAGAGTTGATTTCCCTTTCTGTCATCTGCTTTTAATCTTGATTTCTTTGTATGTTTTTTTAAAAACTAAAAATATTTTAGTAGAAACTGTAGTTCTTCAAAATATTTCCCCCCTTTTTTTTCTTCTGCTATGATCAGCTTGACTATCACCATGAAAATTTATCTTAGGCCATTTCTGAGTGAGGTAAAGAAATTAACAAATCAAATATGATGATATACCTGAAAAGTAGGTTTGGTCATTTCTTTTTTTTTGCTGTTAAAATATAGTCTTATATTATGACTGTAATGTTTTAAAAGTTTCTTAAGTACCAATTTGAGCTTCTGGGTTATATTAACTGACTTGTGTTTGCTTCTGCGTTGTCCATGTAGAGTAACATAAAAGTAGAATGAAAATGATTAAAAATGCTGCCTATTCTTTTTTTTACATAGTTATTCTTAATAGAACAGATTGGGTACTAGGTTTCTGGAAGGGCATTGATGAGTACATTAGATGGAAAATATAAAATTATCTCACCAAGGAAATAATCAAGACAATTTTCACTGAGCTGTTTGCCCATTAGTATGCTTTATTTATTTTGAAACTTGAAAGTTGGGCTGGCCCTGTGTCATAGTGGTTAAGTTTGTGTACTCCACTTTGGCAGCCCAGGGTTCACAGGCCAGATCCCTGGTGTGGACCTATATGCTGCTTATCAAGTCAAGCTGTGGCAGCGACCCACATACAAAATAGAGGAAGATTGACACAGATATTAGCTCAGGGCCAATCTTTCTCACCAAAAAACAAAACTTGAAAGTTATTGAGTGCTGTTTTATTGTGTACAATACAAAAAGCTATTAATGACGACCAATATTTGATGATAGCATTTTGTTTTAGGCTTGGTTTAGAGCTAGGGCAAGCTTAGGATCGGACACTGGGCGATTATTTTGCTGAATCAACTATAGCAAAACTATTTCATAAAGAAAACAAACAACATGATGAAATCCACTTTTAGGAGGGTTAGAATTTTCAAGGTTCTTTAAACTGTGGTAAACAAAATCTAATTCCAGGATGATCACATGTGTCTCAATGCTCCTGAGTAAAATATAGGTACAATGAATACTTGATTTAAAAGTGAGCATAAATTTAAATTTCAATATCCTAGTCTCATTGACTAAATTTTTGTATTTATAATTATGTATCAGAATTGTATTATTTTTCTTAGTACTTTTCTTTGCCACTTCAACAATTTGTCCACAATAAAATTGTTTAGATTTGTGGATTTCCAGAAAAAATTTATCAATTAAGCTACTAGCGAACATAAAGCATGAGATGAAGAAGAATTCCTTGACTTTCTGACTCGCCAAAAAGGAAGACTGAGAATAAGAGAAAAGGGATTTAAATATTTGTTTGGGCCTTGCCACTAACTTGTAGAGTGAGCACTGGAATATCAATGCACTTCTTTTAGCTTTAGTGTCCCAATATGCAATACAAAGACATTAGGCTTGCACCAGTTCTAATATTCTATGTAAATTATTGTTTCAAAGTGGTAAATACCAATGATAAGGAGAGTGTTGGTTACTTGGATATGTTTACATTTTGAATATTTCTTTATTTGTACACTAATGATTTATATTTCAATTAAAAAAATAAAAACAATAACAATGGCTAACACACATAAGCCTATAATAATCCATACACTCTTTTAAGCACAGTACCATTATAAAAACTCTCGTAAGTAGGTACTAAATTATCTCCATTTTATAGATGAAAGCTGAGACAAAGAAAGATTAATTTTGTCTTCGTCACTCAGCTGGTAAGTTATAGGCTTGGCGTTTGGAACCAAGAGTCAATTCTATTAACTGAAACATATTATATTGTTTTTATTTGTCCAACATATGTTTATGGTTTAACCTCTTATGGTACATTGCACTGTACCAGATATAGCAGTGAGTAAAATAGACAGGTCACTGCCCTCATGTAGCTTACAATCTAACAGAGAAGGAAGGAGCTGTGGACATTACCAGTATGCAACAATATCAGGTCTTCTCCCTTCCTGGCACCTGGAAGTCTGCACTGCCCAATTGGTTTTGAAGTGAGATCAAATATGTGACTGGTTTTGGCCAAGGAAATAGCAGCAAAAGGGAAGTGTCACATGTATTCTTAGGCAGGAATAAGCTTCAACGATTCTACAGGCTCTCGCTTTTCCTGCCAAGGTGACCTAAGGGACTTTTGCTACAAATTTTACCTCCATAATATGGTAGAGTCTGCATCACTGGGTCTCTAACTCATCTTCAGGAACAGGTCTCTACTCTAACTCCCTCAAGCCACAATGAATATGTAACGTGAGTGAGAAATAAACTGTGGTTTTTACAGACACTGCAATTTGATGATATTAAATATTGTCACAATATATAGACAATCCTAACAAAACAACAGGCATTGAACAAGTGATATGTTTTGTTAATTGTGTTAAGAAACTAGAATTTGTTCTCTGGAAGAAGTTGCATATAAAATAAGTCCTGAATTATAAATAGGAGTTAGCTTGGCAAATGGGATAAATAAGCACAAATGAGCGCTCCAAGCAAAGGAGGAATAAATGGATAAATCATGGACACAAAAGTAAGATAAAATTAAAATAAGCTTGGCATATTACAATATCACTCTAGTAGCTATGTGGCAAATAGACCAGAGAAAGCAAAAATGCATGCAATATGTCAATTAAGAGATTACATCAGCAGTCAGGTGAGAAACAATGGAGCTTGTGCAAATGTGCTAGCAGCGAACATGGGGAAAAGTAGACGGATTTGATAAATATTCGATAGATAAAGGAGAGGGGATTTGGTTACTGGTGGAACAGAGAGGAAGTTGTTGAGGGAAAGAGAGTGTCCAAAGGTGATACTCAAATTTCTAGTTTAACCAACTGGTTGTTTTTAGTAAAACTGACTGAAAAAAATGAGTACTGTAGGAAGAGGTTTGAGAAGATGAGGTAGAAAAGTACCTTCGAACGTTGAGTCTGCTGAATCTAAAATGCCTCATGATATCCAACGGCAGATGTCAGAGATTTGTGCTTGTTTTGCTTTGTTTTTTAAGATGGAAGAAGCCTGAATATATTTAGATTCTAGTGGAGATAAATCTAATAGTGAAATTTTTTTTCAAAGACACAGAAGAGATGCAATAAATGGACAGAAAAAATTATAGTCCTTGATATAGTGGGACTGAAAAACGTGCAGATCAAACTCTGTTACGTCTCCAAACTTCTCTGGCAGGTGTTGAGACATCTCCACAATTAGATTCTTCTATAATTAATTATCAAGGAAATTCTGACATTAAGTAGTTTCTTTGAACATTACTCATCAGAGAAAACCATCTTTTCTGTTCAAAAACACATATCAATTCTTCCATCCTTCTGAGTCAAAACAAAATGTCTCCCCCATTCTTTTCTAACCGTCTTTGATTCTAGTTCATTTCTATGATTTCAAGTATTTCAGCATACCGTGGTCTCGCTTTTCTGAACTCCCATCACAGTATTTTTTTTTGCAGTTAGCCATAAATTCCTGCAGTTGTTATCGAAGTGTGTTTTAAGTGTTTTTCCCAGTTTGTTAAAGGGAAGTCTGTGTCTTGTACATGGTTTTTGATCTTTTAACTTCATAAAGCTTATCATATGTTACCAATTATGACTAAATGCTTTTGAGCATGAAAATGTTCTCTTGAAAAGAAGTCAACAATTTTAATTCAACCAACTGTGATGGAAACAACATATGCCTTTCCTCATACTGTTTATAAGTTAAAGATACATGTCTTTGCTGAACATAAGAATGATTCAATAATAAAACAAAATAGAGCATCCTAATTGTTATGCCATATGTGAAATTTATCATGGAAATAGAAGCTAGAGTAACTGGTATTCATAAACACAAATAAAATTTGGCTCCAGAAGACCAGATGCACTTGGTCTAGGATTACTTCTTTTCTGATGTAAGGCAAGTTGTATGTGTTTTCTTTTTTACTATCTCTGAACTTTTCTTTTTCTTTTTCCATTAGGTATGGATGATTGTAACATCTTTGGTCTATTTCAGTAAGAGTGAGAATCAAGTAAAATAATATATGCAAATAATAAACATTACGTATATAAACTGCAAAGTGCTATACAAATGTCACTTATTAGTGATTTTAACTGGTGTGCCAGGACACATTTCATGAAGATGAAGGATGTTGAGAGGTAAAAGTGAGGAGAGTGTTCAAAATGAAGGCAACCCTGGATTTCGAAATTATGTGAGCTCAGTATAACTCAAGGAGGTATCAGACTATAACTGACCTGAGAGGTGGGGTGTGTGATGTGGAGGCGGGCCTGGGAGACGAAGAATACTTCACATCTCAAGTCAAGTCCTCGTTATACTTTTGTTCCCAGTTATTCCATTATTGTTCTCAGTCTTTGACAAAATGCAAGTAGAAGTGAGTTGAACTCTAACGTTACATTTAATATATTCCAGATCCAAAGTCATACACTGGTCTGATCCAATGGCACTATCCTTGATAATTATTTTATTTATGGTAATTTTCCTTTTAATCAAATGAAACTCACTAGAAGAAGAGAGGGGGACAAACCTACACTTACTGGGCATTAAATGTAATAGGCAACATGCTATGTGTTGGAGATCAAACATTATTTATTTATCCATTTTTTAAATTTATTTATTTATTTATTTTTGTGAGGAAAATCAGCCCTGAGCTAACATCTGCCAATCCTTCTCTTTTATTGCTGAGGAAGACTGGCCCTGGGCTAACATCCGTGCCCATCTTCCTCCATTTTATATGGGATGCCGCCACAGCATGGCTTGCCAAGCGATGTGTCGGTACGTGCCCAGGATCTGAACCGGTGAACCCCGGGCTGCCACAGTAGAGTGCACTTATTTAACCGCTTGTGCCACAGGGCTGGCCCCAACATTATTTAATAAAAGTATCCAGCTTCCTATAATTTAGCCTATTGAATAAAACTAAAACATCTACAAATAATCATAGGATAATGTGAAAAATTTTTTAAAAGATCAATAAACAGGGGCTGGCCCCATGGCCTAGTGGTTAAGTGCCCACGCTCCACTTCAGTGGCCTGGGGTTCACAGGTTTGGATCCTAGGTGCGAACCGAGGCACTGCTTGTCAAGCCATGCTGTGGCGGTGTCCCATACAAAGTAGAGGCAGATGGGCACAGATGTTAGCCCAGGGCCAATATTCCTCAGCAAAAAGAGGATTGGCATCAGATGTTAGCTCAGGGCTAATGTTCCTCACACACACACACACAAATCAATAAACAACAAAATAGGTAATATGCACAGAGAAGAGTGTAGTTCTTAAAGTGAAGATTGGCTTTCTCCAGTGTACTTGATGAGGACTTCACAAAGGATAGCGTATCGAAACTGAGTTCCGAAGGATATAATAGGAACTCACCAAGCAATGCAGGATGGGCAAAAATTGCCATTCTTCTCCTCCTGCTTGGCCTCCTCTTCTCGGCTTCTTGTTATTGATACTGTGTTTGCTGTTGTCATGCTTATTTACTACTTACTGAGCCATTCCTGTATAACAGCCAGTACACTGAATGTTTTACGGGCATTATCATATTGAATCCTCACTATAAACCTATGACTGCTCATGCTTTACTATTAAATAAAATGAGGTTTATAAAAATTAAACACCTTGCAGTCAGAGAATTAGAAAGAATAAGATAAAACTTCAGAATTAATAGAACAATAAACAAACAATTGGACTTCGTTTGTGTCACGTCTTCAGAGTTCTGAGATTTTTGGTGTTCATTCTCCATTCTTTCATGATTCTTCAGTCTTTTTTCCTTAAGAATATTTGGCAAACATTTGTTGGGGGCATTTATTCCTGAGAAAGATATTATTTAATAGTAGTCAAAATTTTGGATGCAAAAACTTGATATGCAAGAGATAATTTTATTTCCTCTGTTTCATTTATTTTTTAAAGTGAATAGTCTGGAAAGTTTAATATTTTGTTAAAATACAAGATTCAGAAACAAACATAGGTACCATTTTTGCTATTATGAGTGAAGAACATACATTATGTTCTTAAAGTATATGACAACATTTTAAATAATAGGTATTCTGTTAATATGAATGCAGAAAGCAGGTGAGACGTTGTGAATTTTAAAGATGGCTTTATATATATATTTAAGGTCTGTTTCCACTCAAGGCCTGGATCCAAGTCACTAATGTCATATACTGGTTCTGCTCACTGTATAATGGAGGTAAAAATTCAACTTTAGGAAATAATTTTACAATGTAACATATTGGTGTCACAAACCAATTTCTAGAGAATACTAACAGCTGAAAGTATATTTATTTCAGCAACTATATGTTGCAGAAAATTCCAGCATACTCATATAGTATTAACATGTTTAGAATTCTACATCTTCCTGGTGAATTGAAATATGTCCATTATATATACACCCTCTTTATATATAATGATGCTATAAAGTATATTTCATTTGTTGATGACAATACTACTAACCACAACAACAATAGCCAACAATTTTTGAATACTTACTCTGTGACAAACAGTTTTTATTTGCTTTATATGTATCATTTTATTTAGTCTTCACAGTAAACTAAGTAGGTACTATTAGTATCAAAATCCTCCAATACAGATGACAAAGGTAGGTAACTTTACCATTCTGACAAAATTTTTGGATTCATATACCTCTACTCAGCTCCTTGAATGAAAAAAAATCCTTCCAATTATTTTTATCTGTTTCTTATCTTTATAAATAATAGTAAAATAATAAATAATAATAATTATCTATTAAACAATTACTTTGTGCCTGCCATAGTTTCAATTCATTTAATCTTCATGATGAACCAATTTGGATATATTCTATAGAAATAAGAACGGAAGCACAGTTAACAAACTGAGGCATGGTTAATAAAATTAATAAACTGATAAAACATTAATAAAGTTAAAGTCTTAAATATACAATGGGAACAAGTTTGTTTCTAGAAGTTTGTTGTGAACATTAAGTTAGTTAACTGATTAAAATTTACTTGATATACTGTGAAGTATTGGCCACCCTAAGTGCCTCATTATCAGCAGTAGTAATTATAGAAGTATTCATGAAACCAGCTCTATCAGCAGCTTCTCAATGCTTAACACAAAAATGTCTAATTTTGTATACAGACCTTCAGTACTGCTCTATTTTAACCGGAGAATAACTTCAATTTTATTGCCAACAGTCTATTCTTTTTATAATTCACAGTGTAGTTGTTATAGTCTTGACAAGGTCACAAGCTGATGTTGAAGTTCAGATGTGAAATGTCTATGACGAGAAAATAGCTTTGCAATGCTCCTCAGGAAGGATGAATTTGAGCCAAAGTCCTCTTTAGGGTCCAAAATAAAAAGACTTCATCAGTTGAACTGACCAGCTCAGGAGTTTATTATCCTCAAATAGCTGCTGTTTGTAAAGAGGCCTATAACCTGATTTTATCCATTAATGACATTCAGACTTCTACACACATGAACAGAAAAGCACTAGGTCACCAGGGAATAAATGCTCTGTAGAGAAGCCATTGTGCTCGTGCTTCTCAACCACGGAATTCCCAGGTACACACACATTCTATTTTAATAGGGTCTCATCCAGGTGTCACTGTGCTGTAAATGGCTTGCTAGTTCATCAGAGAAAGCAGAAACATGGTTCTGCTCACCAAAACCACTGCCATCATAATCAGATACTGTCAGAGAGCATGCCTCGAGATAGGCAGGTGGGCCAGTGGCCAATATTATAAAGGTATAAAGTATATTATAAAGGTATAAAGTGTATACAGGTCAAATTTATTCCCTTTTCAAAATCTGCTTTTCCCTAAGAAGTTCTCAGTGGCTCTTGGAAAGAAATATATTTTTAGCTTGAATTACTAATTCTTTAGCCTCCTTAACCTAAACTGGAAGGGACAATACAGATTTGTCAGGTCTGATTATCTATAAGAATAGGTAACATAGCAAACATATTGCCTCTAGCAATAAAGGTGATTTATTTTAGAGAAAGTAGATTTATTTTTTATACCATCATGTGTCGTTGAGACAAGATGATTCTATTTGTTACTCAATATGATCTACCAGTTACTACAGATCTTCTTCAACTCATGATGGGGTTATAGCCCAATAAATCCACAGTAAATTGAAAATACTGTAAGTTGAAAATGCGTTTAATGTACCTACTGAACATTCTAGTTTAACCTCTTCTACCTTAAATGTGCTCAGAACACTGACATTAGCCTATAGTTGGGCAAAATCCTCTAACACAAATCCTATTTTATAATAAAGTATTGAATATCTCACGTAATTGATTGAATACTATACTGAAAGTGAAAACAGACTGGTTGGATAGGGTCCGAAGACATAGAAAGGAATAAATTGATATAAATCAATTAATATCAGTAATAAGTATGCAAAAAGAATTAAAATGATTAGTGATCATTATTTATTAATATAGGATTTCATTAATTATAATTATGTTAACTATATATTAATAAAGATGTTATAGAACATTCAATGGGGAACTTAACATGGTCTGACCATCTGGTTGACTATTTCCACTCTTTTTCTTTTCAAATATCTTCATGCAACTAACGAAATCATTTAAAATATTTATATCTAATTCTGTTGCCCCTCCCTCACTGCTGAAAACTTTCCTATAGCTCATCATCATAATTCAAAATGCACACTCTTACAATAGATGTGACCTGGACACTGCCTGTCTCTTGAATCCGTGTTACATGTCTCTCTCAGTGGATTTCTAAACTCCAGCTACACTAGCCTTCTTTCTGCTCCTGAAGTTGTTCTTCCTTGAAAGCCTTTTTGTTTGTCGACTTTGCTTGTTTGGATGAATATGAGATTAATAATGCCATCATATTTCAGTACTTTTAGCCTTCTAAATTGACACCCTGATTGCATCCAGGTATAGCTATGTAATCTGCAAGTCTCGGTGCAAAACGAAATATGAGGCTCTGTCTTTGTCTTTGATCTTCAGCACTTTGACTGTAACACATCTAGACATTGTTTCCTTCATATTTATCCTTCTTATAGTTTGTAGGTCTTCTAGAACCTGTGAGTGTATACCTTTCTCCATATTGGGGAAGTGTTGAGCTATAATGTCATCAAACATATATCATTTTTTCCATAATCTCATGTCTCTCCTTCTGGCACTCCGGTTACTAATATGTTAGAAGTTTTGATATCGTCTCACAGATCCCTGAGGTTCTATTCATTATTTTCAATATTTTTATCTTGATTTCTCTTTCAGAAAAAATGGCAAGGCATTTTCAGTAGAAGGAGCAGCATGTGACACACAAGGCGTAGAAACACAAATGAAGATTGTGTGTACAGGGCACAGAAAATAAATAATCCGCTATGCCTGTATTTAGGCCGTGAACAGTCTATAGTATTTTTGTTACAGTAGCCCAAACAGACTAAGATAAACCACTTATGCTCAAAATGATGCCATAAAAGGAAAGAGAAAGTAAGGCAACTTGCAGTTCTTTTTCTTTTCAGTCCTTCCTTCCCTATTAGCGAGCAGAAAGTAGAACAAGTTAGTAGAATGTGTGCAAATCCAAATGCAGATTTTTGAAAAGTCAAAATAGTTTTGTGCGGCGTTTCCAATGTTGTGATGTGAATAAAATACATATGTATGTAGAAGCAGAAAAATAAAAATTGTGTAATTTTGTAGTTCACTAAAAGTGAAGCTTAATGTGTGTGTAAACTATGGACATTGGATGATAATGATTTATTAATGGAGGGTCATGTTTTGTAACATGGGTACCACTCTGGTGTGGGAAGTTGATAATGTAGGAGAATGTGTGAGGGAAGCATGAGTATATGGAAAATGAGAAATCTCTGTACCTTCTCAATTTTGCTGTGAACCTAAAACTGCTCTAAAAAATAAGTCTATTTAAAATAAAAACAAAACAAAAAGACACAAAAAAAACTTTCCTAAACTGAAAGTCGCAGCTAGAATTTCCCTGTAATAGAGCCATTTACCAATGTCGAATGTGCATCTCTACATCTTTCTGTTCTTCCTTGGGAAATAAGTTTAATATTGACAAATACTGTGAAAAACCCATTTATAGAGGGTATCTCTGTGGATGATATCAAGAAGCTATTTTTCCCATATGTTATGACAAGCTCTAAACCTCCATTTATTCATTCTATGCTATAAAAATCAGAGATGACAAATCTTTGATTAGATGGTTCCACTTGTGATTTCCATGTTCCCATGGCAGACATCTCTCTTCAATCATGGCACTCGATGTCTCTGAGATTTCAGATTTCTTTGCAGTAGAGCAATCCAGGCAGGCGGTCCCAATTGTGATCGACTAATGAGTTGAAACCTGTTTGACGTCAGTGCAAAAGTGGTGAATCCTTTTAGCATGATTTTAATTTCCTTATCCTACTGCTTAGGAAATGGAGTTTAGATTAGTTTTGCTGGTAAGTCAGTCCAGAAGGAAGGGAAATTGACCTAATAGTTTTAAAACAAAACAAAATGTCATAAAATTCTAATTATCTGGATTAAATACAGATGAGATCTTTGGTGATGAACATAACTCATCTCTTTAGCAAGTCAGCCACAATACATTGTAACATATTGAGCCCCCAGGTATTTGGTCTTAGCTGTATGTCGGAGACTTTGGGGTTTGTATTTTGCTTAGCAGAGAAGGGATACTTTTGTATATCTTCATGGAGTTAAATAAGAACGATTCAAAGATAAAAGTTGGCAGAATGTTGGAATATTTTTCATACTCTAAGCATTTGTTGTGCACGGCTAATGATTCATAACTATTAGAAATAGTGTTCTATAACTAACAAAGTAATACTTGATGATCATAGAACTTGGAAAAGAAATCTTTCAGCAGTTTCATCCGTCATCATCATCATCTAACATCCATTTACTACTTATTATGTCCCAGGCCTTTTGCTAAGTGCTATACCCACATATTTCATTTGATCCACATGACAAGCCTATGCGCTGGGCTATTATTAATCTCTTTTACAGATGAAACTGGTTTGCCCACCATCATAGAATATAAATGATGTTTCTGGAGCTTGAATTCAGGCAGTCAGCCTCCAAAACCTAGAGGATCTCTTAATCACAATACCAAATTCTAGACACAAAACCTGAGAATACATAGCCCCTAATTCAGGAAAGGCATCTAACATTTCTCCAACTCCTTAAAGTGTTCACAGCACGTTCATGTCTTCTTTACATTTTACTTTCATAACGATCCTAAGTGGCAGCTATGATGACATCCTAACTGCAGAAGAAGAAGCTGAGATTCAGGGAGACTACGTGATTTACACATGATTCCACGCCAGTATGTAGTAAAGCCTTTCCTTGAAAACAGAACCTCTAACTATAAAGCCCAACTCTAACACTTGTTTTGAGTTTGAGTATCAGGTATATGAATGTTTAAGACTCAAAATCATTGCTTAAGATAGGAGCATAGGTAGTAAACTATGATTAAAGATATTCTCCTCTAAAGCCTCGTAGGAACAACTTAAACCATTGAATGACATTTACACGGGTAGAATGCACCCATGTGCACTATGGTCACAAGATATGAGCTGGCATCTTGAAGCAGGTTAAAGATGTAAGGCAAAAGAAGGCATTTTTGGCAGAAAAGCCTTTCTCTGTGGAAAAATCATCAGCCACGCTACCAAGTACCGATGAGCAGAGCCAACTTTAAGTTGAAGCTTGCAGGGTATGGCCTAATACCACCCAAATGTCTTCCCTGCTGACTTTGTATGATGTCCCATTTCTGCTACTGGCAATTTTTCCTTTGAATTATGATATCCTCTATTTTTAAACACAAACATACCAGAGAATACTAATACCACGCTGTGTACTTTTCCTCCTGTGTGTATAACGAGGAGAGTGGGCATGGCATCATGAGCATGCTAGGCCTGCGGAATAGAAGGGAAAACGAAGCTTCTAGAATGAGCATTATAAAAAAATGTCAAGCCTCAAATACAATCTTCTGCCAACTTTAAATGTTGTCCCTGGGGCCAGCCCGGTGGTGCAGCGGTTAAGTGCACATGCTCTGCTGTGGCAGCCTGGGGTTTGCAGGCTCGGATCCCAGGTGCGCACTGACACACCACTTGTCAAGTCATACTGTGGTGGCGTCCCATATTAAGTAGAGGAAGATGGGCACGGATGTTAGCCCAGGGCCAGTCTTCCTCAGCAGAAAGAGGAGGATTGGCATCGGATGTTAGCTCAGAGCTATTCTTCCTCACTAAATAAATAAATAAATAAATAAATAAACATTGTCTTGGGCAAATTCTAAAGGTGGAAATAAGATGACCCTCATCATCATCCTGGAAGCAAAGGATAGATACATGTATTTATCTTTGTAGTTATCTTAATTTGACCTAACTTAAATTCCTTAACTTCTCTAAGAGATAAGTTTCTCGACTATAATTTGTGGCTGATTACTATTGTTATCTCATAGAGTTGAGGAGATTACAGGAATGAACATATGGCTTGGTACATAGTAAATATTTATTAAATGTTACTTGCTAAACCCAAAGCCCAATATCATTATCTCAGTTTTTTGGGGACAATGAAATGATTAAATCGTTTGTAGTAATCAAGTTTCAACTCCCTGTTCTATATCACGTTAGTTGTAAACTCTGTAATAAACCCATATTCCTCCAGTGGAAAAATCTGGAGAAATAGACCAAGTGTCCCTGTTTACTGAATAGCTAACAGCCACTTAGTTTACCACTTTCCCGTTATGTATGAAGACAGACTTTGTAGCCTATATACATAATTGTCACATATCCCTGATTTTCCAGATATTCTCAAATGCAAGGAGCTTATTTTTTTATGATGGAAATTTAATAACTCTATAACTAAAATGTATAGCTTCCTAAGGAGGTAGGTAGTAATGTATATTTACTAAAATATACTCATAAAAATTTGTTTAACAGCTTTCCCAAATTAAGTTACTAGTGTGATATATTGGTACAACCATCACCGAGAATAATTTGGCTTTATCTAGCAAGTTGAAGATACACATACTCCCTGCTCAATATCCATCACTATTCTGGAAAAGTGCCCAGACTTCTTTTTAAGGAACGCTTCTCCGCTTGTGGTGGTCTAGACTTAGTCGAGTAGAATCAAAGTCACTTGTTCAGGTCATGTGATTTAATTTGGGACAACTAGAGTTAGGTTTACTAGTTCTGCTCAAAAGATTGAGATGGAAAAGTTCTCATTTAAGTGAGGAAAAAATGGTAGGATGAAAACCTGGAACTAACAGGAACAAACATGGCTATTCGGTGGATATATCTTTCTTGAGCATGAAGCCAACACAATAGAAAGCAGACTCAAGAGAAAGAGATCCTATTCTGATTACGTAATTTGGGTCCTTTAAGCCAGCTATTCTTGCAAACAAATTAGCCCATGACTTCATAGTTACATGGGTGAATAATATTTTTATTTCTTTAAGTCAATTTAAGTTTGGATTCTGTCATTTGTAAGCAGGAGTTCCGACCAATACAGAGGCCAAATAAACCCAACAAGTATGGTTCATTTAACCTCATCTGTTATATTAATCCAGATTTGTAATCTTTTAAAATACTCATCACATATTTATTAAACTCTTATCATGCTGGCCAGTCTTATGGATGTTAGCAATAAAAAGGTGAACAAAATATTTTTAGGATTACGGAAGGTTATTGAAGGTCATTCCATGACCTGAATTATATTTTAAAGGAATCACTTCAGATTGTGACAATCTGAAGTATGGCTGGGTGGGGGGCCAGCTTCAGGGCCATGGGGCTCTTATAATTGCACAAAGCTTTGCTCTCAGAAGGCTCCATACTTAGTGTAATGCTCTGCTTTCATTGTCTTGAAATTCTTTATAATTTTGTCTTTGACTTTGTTGTGTAAGTGAAGTCTGATGAGAAAATAGACCAGGCACGTGAGCAGGGAGATAGGTACAATATGTGTGTCTATTGTTCCTTGCCATTCCATTCACTTATAACATTGTGATTACCTATAAGCGGAGACAAAGACCACAGAAGAGAGGCAAAAGCTTTAAAAAAAACAACTTTTTAAAAAATTTTTGAATAAAAAGTCTCACATTTTCGTTTTGCACCGAGATTTGCAAATTATGTAGCTATACCTGGATGCAATCAGGGTGTCAATTTAGAAGGCTGAAAGTACTATAATATGATGGCATTATTAATCTCATATTCATCCAAACAAGCAAAGTCAACAAACGAAAAGGCTTTCAAGGAAGAGCAACGTCAGGAACAGAAAGAGGTAGGGTAGCCGGAGGTTAGAAACCCACTGAGAGAGACGTGTAAGATGGAGTCAAGAGACAGGCAGTGTCCAGGTCATATCTATTGTAAGAGTGTGCATTTTGAATTATGAGGATGAGCTACGGGAAAGTTTTCAGCAGTGAGGCAGGGGCAGCAGAATTAGATATAAATATTTTAAATGATTTTGTTTGTTGCACGAAGATATTAGAAGAGAAAAAGAGTGGAAACAGTCAACGAGATGGTCAGACCATGTTAAGTTCCCCATTGAATGTTCTACAGCATTTTTATTGTTATACAGTTAACATAATTATAATTAATGAAATCCTATATTAATAAATAATGATCACCAATCATTTTAATTCTTTTTGTATACTTATTACTGATATTAATTGATTTATATCAATTTATTCCTTTCTATGTCTTCAGCACTCTGTTATGCCCTTTACATAGACATATATTTTGTTTCATATCTGTTTAGTCCATTTAACTGAATTTACCTTACCTATAATAGTAGTGGGTTTTTTTAATGGCTGAGCATGGTTCTTAGTAAATATGTGTTAAAAGAATAAATAAATCTCAGGGAAGATGTGATGTGTTGAAAGTAATTACAATCTACAGAAGGTTGTGAAATACACAACAAATAAAAAAGTTGAAATGATTTAGAGATTTAGCTAAACATCTAGGAATAAATGTGGAGTAGACTGCTAGAAATATGAGGCTGGATGGAGAGAGTGGATAAAGTTCTAGATGTGGATTTATGAGTCATCTGAAGAGAAGCAAAAATGGAGAGAATCAATTTGTGCCAGAAACTGTGAAAAAAGTCAAGAAATGCAGAGAGGAGAGAACTCAGGTGAAATTTTAAAAACTCATCTTAGACTATATATTCAGGTGCAGTGTTTATTTAAAGTTCATAAAATATCTTCTGTAAGTCTGTTCTGAATGTTAACAATATCTTTGTGAGTCACTTGCATAAAAGAGATAAAATGATGACAAAGGACTTCAAGGTATGTATCTATCTCTCTTATTTATAGATGAGAAAATGGAGGCTCAGAGTGTTAATTTGCCCATGGTTACAAGAGAAAGAAGCAGATCTTCAATCCACCTTGTGCATATTCCAAAAAAGCCAAATGGCTTTTTGTGTACTCATCTTCCACAGTGTGATCGCATCTGTGAGATGTTTCTTCTTCCCATGAATGCAGGATTCACTGTGTACTGTAGTTGCATGTACGGAAGGTCCTGGTAAGTGTTTCAGTAAAGAGACCTGCTTAATTTTGACTGATGCTGTCTTTTCCAACTTCACCTGGTCATGGATACTGTTTCTTCCTGCATAACATCTGTTGTACTTCCAACAGTAACAGCATATAGCTTCCACTGGTATTTTTAGGGAATGGGGTTTTCTATTCTGGCACAGATATGTCTCAAGGGGGTCATTGTGGACAGCCTTCTTGAGTAATAAGCATTCGGTTTTATAGAGAAAGAGAAAAATGAGGTCTCAAATAATGCTGTTATTCTTATTTGAGAATTGATTTTTCTGAATAGGCCGAAACATGCTTAGCCATATCTTATATTCAAGCTGGTATAAAATAAAATAGTTTAAAGAGCATGTCTCACCATCCCCTACATCACAGAAAACACCAGCTTTTCTTCTTATTAGAGAGGTTAATTTGGTAATGATGGCAATTTTCACAGCCTCGGTGATTTTCCTTCAGATATGAATACCTGTCTCTGATATTGGGACACACAGTTCTTTGTATATTCTCTTTCCAAAGTTTTTAAAATACCACAGTAGTGTGTACATTTATCATTAAATATTTTATGTATTATATATTTTTAATCCAGTTTTAATATTGCCCCAGAGCTATTTGAATGCACAAGAACTGGACCCCTGAAAGCTGCTTTGGTTGAGAGAGAATCATCAGCTCACTTCAAAAGAGGGTTCCGAGTGTTCTCTTTTTGCAGATCAAGAATCTCAAAAACAGAGAACTGAGGGGTGTGTCTGGAATTACGGAAATGAATTAACAAACTTTCTCTGGGTCTGCATCCTGATCATGAAAGCCTGGGTATGTTTCTAAATGAAGCCTTCTTTAATTTATTTAACCCCAAGCAAAACACCAAGAGGTGGGTACTATTGTTAACTTCATTTTACAGATGGGGAAACTGAGAAGAATATTAAGTTGCCTAAAATTGTGTAGCTATGAAATGAGTGATCCGGAATTAAAATTCAGAGAGTCCCGCTCCAGAAACTGTGCTTCTAATCACTCTGCTGTAAGAGCAGGATTTTACCCATCACCTCTCTGTTTTTTGGCGTTGGACTTAGGAAACTAGTATCAAAATCTATTTGGCTTAAAATGAGTAAGGTTGCCCATGGTTCCTTTCTGGCAGTGTTTTAAATGGTATGTTTGTTTGTTTGCCTCTAAGGAGTCTAAATATATAAACTGAACAAAAAGATTTTTAAACAGAAATACTTTGGTGGTTTTCTCGTGCTGACACGTGAGAGTTAATAGTCTCAAAGAATCACATAAGGCTCTGCAAAATCCCCAGCCATTAAATAAATATTATATTCATTGATTGCTTTACTTTGTGAACCTTGTATTTCTATAAGGGAAAAGGATATTTCTAAAGGATTTATAAGTTTGTATAAAAACAACATTTTAGGTCAAAGATGCACATAATCAAAAATTTTATATAACCGAAGTTCTCTTCCTTCCTCCTGGCCCCCACCTCACCCTAGTGACACACAAAGGAGAATGCCTGTCGGATTAATAACTCTGAGTCAATCAAAACTTTGCATCCTATATTTCTCACTGTGGAATTATGCAGAGTTTGTTCATTTTCCCTGAGTCTCAATCTTGTCACTAGTGAGACTCAAGTTTTTATGCTATCTTTACCAGATAACTTGAGGATTAAATGCAATGATCTATGTAAAATCTCTAACTGCCATAAGTCTGTGCATAGGACTGGACAAGAGAAAACTTCAACTTATGCTAATTCCTTCCTCAAGTTATTTTGGACAATTCAGATTGGACCACAGTTTGAAATAAACATGTCCATGTTTCTGTTTTATCAACGATATTCATATATACTGTCATGAATTAGGTCACAGTTATGCCTTTTTCTTTTGCTTGCTGAATCAATAAGATTCTATAAAAGTATTTTATTTTTTCAAAATTTCTCTCTAAAAATAAGGCTGACTACAATCATGATAAATCAATCTTAACCAAATCTTTATTTTAGAAAGGACTTTTCTAAAATATGTTCTCAATTATGAATATTTTTCCTTTCAAAATAGCATGAGTCATTGAAAGTTATCTACAAATATGATAATATGTGTTTCTGGGGGGTAACATTTATTCTGAGGGTAAAGCATGCTGTAAAAGTTCTTTAAGATAAATTTATTATCTTTGTAAATAGAAAAATTAAGAAAGGGAAAAAAAATATTCCAAAGGTGTGAATTGAGGTTTAGGTTTCAGTCTCTATTTCTATGCTGCATTAAAAAGTTAATGATGGGGCCAGCCCAGTGGCTTAGTGGTTAAGTTTGGCGAGCTCCACTTTGGCAGCCAGGGTTCGGTTCCCGGGTGCAGACCCACACCAAGTTAATGATTTAGCACATTGACTGTAGATGATTTATCTTTACTTAAAAAATCTGCTAAGTTTAAATGAAAGTGTTTATGAATGTCAGATATTAGTAGGGGTGATTTGAATTCTGAAATAAATAAAATTTATCTTGTGTACTGTTATGAAGGGCAAGAACGGTCTTGTTTTATATGGACAGTTACATAGACTGGCTATAAACCTTATAAACTAAAGTTTCTGAGTTTAAACATGTTGAAGACTTGCTTCTTCCTCTGTTGTACCAGGCTTTCTTAAATCACGTGTTGGGTGTCTGGGTGTATATTTGCATATTCACAAGCGAATATATTCAACCCAATTAAACTAGTTTTTAGAAGTCTAAATTCCCATAGGATTTTAGAAATCTGAAAGAAGAAATCACTGCCAAAGAGGTAAAGCTCAGACATTTTGCCTGTACACATCTCAGAGATTCAGGAAAAGAAAAAATACTATTTTAATATAAAACTAAAAAATAATTCACAAAATATCTACTTAGTGTATCATATATGTATGTATTTATATGTATTTATTTAGTGTGTTCATAAGTAGATTTTAAACTAAATGGTTGTGACATAGAATCATGGATTGTCAAGGTTTGAAAGAGCTTAAGAGGTGAACTGTTTCAACCATAGGACTCTCTCTAAAATATTCATCCTTTCTGTTGTCCTACAACCTCCAGAAAAAAAGAAAAAAATATATATAATTTTGAATTTTGAATATGCAGCCACTAAAAACAATTTTAAATTCATTTATTCATTAATCCATTCACTTATTTGATATCTATTAAGTGCCTACTATGTATCAAGCACTTTTCTGGGCTCTACACTACTGAACAAAATAGATGATAATCTCTGCACTTGTGAATCTCACATTCTGTAGAGGGTGGAAATTTATAAACAATAATGCCAAAAATATGCAAATTATATTGAATGTTAGAAAGTGATAAATGTTATAAGAAAAATAATAAATAGAACAGAACAAGGAAGATTAAAAGTGCAGATGTCAGTTTATTTAACATAAAATTATGTTATATATTGGTATATGCAAAAAGAGACTGTGTGACTACATATAATAATGCATTGCTTTATAAGCGGAAAAAATCTAAAATATTTTTAAATAAGAAAGATTATCCTTTATCAATTCTTAGAAATAATCTTAATGATTTTCAAGGGGAGTTTGACCTCTACTCTCAGAGACCTACAAGCCCCAAATTCTAGTTGATATGGAATAGCAAACTGGTGACCATCCATTCATGCATGTTGGGATTTGTCATGGCACTGGGAGAACAAGCAGAGATAACTTGTGTCCTCCATCGTAAAATCTCTGGGAATTGATCCTGAGACTTGGGTGCAGCACAGGGTTCTCTAACATGTGTTGCAAACACCAAGCAAGCTACCTCTTTACTAGCTTTTCTCGCTGCCTGGAGCACTCTTCCCCTAGGTCTCTCTCATAGCCAACGTTTTATAACCAAAGTTTCACCCCAAATGTGCCACTTTGTCGAAGACAACTTTCTGCGCCTCTATTTAAAGCTATCTCTCTGCCCAGGCACTTTGTTTCATGTGCCCTCTTTTACTTTCTTTTTAGCACTGAAGCTACGTTGTTTTGTTTTGTTTTGTTTTTTTCCTTCGTTTCCTTTTTCTTGCTCCTCTCCCTCCTTGAGCTCAGATCCAGCTCCCCGAGAGCTCATCTCCTGTCTGTCTCATCACAGGTATAACCCGAGTGCAGCACAGGGTAGATGCTCAGTAAACAATGGTTGAATGACTGATGAACTCCTCTAATTGTTCATGGTTAAAATTTCCAGATAAGTTTATTTTTCCCATCTAAATTAGAATTTACATGTTAGTTAAATTATAGTTAAAGATTAAATGAAATTAAAGAAATTAACTCTTGGTACAAGTAAAAACTGGTGTAGTTTAGTGGTTAAGTGAACGGGTTCAGGAGTCAAAGTTCTGGCTTTGTCACTCATTCAACTTACATGTTTGAGGAATTTACATAAATTCTCTCCGCCTCTGTTTCTTTATTTGTAAAATGGGGATAATTTTAATACTCAACTTAAATTTAATAGACTGACTGTAATTCTCATCTTTGTGATTGCACCTGTGAATATTATAAAAGGAACACAAGAACAAATATGCCATAATTGCTCACATCTCCAACCAAACCAGCTTTGTCTTCTATGGTATAGCTGTATTCAGAGACTCGTTAAAGTTGGTGCTTTACAGGAAAAAAAGAAAAAAGAAATAAAGAAAGATTGCATACAGATGAGTCATGTCAAAGCTGCTGAGTACGTGGCTACTGACATCCGTGTTCCTTGGAAATTATCTAGAGTTTCTGCAATGCACTTTGATCTGATGTTCCTCAGGTCTGCATTGTGTCCCTAGAGACATCAAATGTCGAAATCAAGGCTTTCTACAATACATACTTTCAGTGTGCTTTCTCTTCTTTCGTCCAAGTTTATTAAGAAAAATGTTTTTGCTACCTGGATAAAAATTGTGAGTTAAATTTTATCTATACATGGTATGTTATAGCAACTTAATAATTCTCTTGGCTTCAGCAGAGTTTATGTTAAACTAATGCCGCTTTGTGAAAATAAATTTTCTCATTATACACAAATAAATATTCACATTATACTTGTGCAAAATTCCTTGAGAGCCAACTGTGTCCATTAAGTCTTCTCGTTAAAGCAGAGATCAGACTCAAAACTACCACGAAAATATGAAGATTCAGGAGAAAATGCATCAGAAAAATTGGGTATGTTCTTCTAGACCTGAGAAATTCTAATAACTCTTGGGTAAAATTGTCTTGGAAGTTGATGTATTTTTCCAATGCAACATTATGTGAAGAGACAATCATTCGTGTAGGATATCCTGTGTTAAAATTTCCAGTCCATCTGTTGTAGCTTGAATGGAGTCCCCCCCCCAAATTCACATGTGAAGTCCTAAACTCCAAAATGTGACCTTATTTGGAAATCTTGTTGTTGCAGTTGTAATTAGTTAAGATGAGCCCCTTCCAGTGGGCCCTAAATCAACGGTGCTCTTCTGAAAAGGGGAAATTTGGACACAGACACACACAAACAGGAGAAGGCCATGTGAAGCTGAAAGCAGAGATCAGGGGGAAGTTTCTACAAGCCAAGGAATACCAAAGATTGCCAACAACCATCAGAAGCTAGGAGAGAGGCGTGGAACAGATTCCTCACAGCCCTCAGAAGAAACCAACCCTGCTGACACCTTGATCTTGGACTTCTAGCATCCAATACTATGAGACAAGAAATTTCTGTTTAAACTGCTCAGTTTGTGGTGCTCTGTTACAGAAACCCTAGCCAAATAATATGTTAGCCTAATGAAATATGCATGAAATACGAGATTCAGCAACTGTTCTAGCTTTAGACAGAAAGCTACTTCTCTGTGGCGTAGGTACTAGAAAGACCCCTTCACAAAAAAACTTCTTCTTTATCATGACTGATTCCTCACATCACTGATTAATTCTAGACTATAAAGCATTGCTCTGGAATTTTTACTCTACTATTAACTTCAAGTCTAGCCAACATTTGCTGAATAACAACTACACACAAGTTACTGCTCTAGGTACTTTCTTCATTTATATTCAGGCCCGTCTCCTTCCATTATAAAATTGCTGTTTAGGGAACGACCAGGTGGAGTAGTGGTTAAGTTCTCCCACTCCGCTTTAGTGGCCCAGGGTTTGCAGGTTTGGATCCCGGGTGTGGACCTACACACTGCTCACTAAGCCAAGTTGTGGTGGTGTCCTGCATACAAAATAGAGGAAGATTGGCACAGATGTTAGCTCAGGGACAATCTTCCTCACCAAAAAAAAAAAAAAAAAAATTGCTGTTTAGTTAGCAAGGCAGATGTAGACCAATGCCGTTAGTTCAAGGTAATAAGTGCCATAGAGTAGCAGTTAATGGCTGGTATTTACAGAACACTTACTACCTGCCAGGTACTGTTTTAACACTTTATACAGATTATTCCAATTAATCTACCCAAGACTTGTAGAGCATGGACACTGTAAAAAACCTCATTGTACGAATGAGGTATTTTAGACCCATTCCCTTAACTAATATGCCAAAATCAAGAGTTAATATAATACCCTGATAACAGAGATGGGGCAGATTTAGTTATATAGTTAAAAGAAATGCAAATAGAGAGGTTTCAGGGAAAACAACAAAAAGATATGTGACATTTGAACTGGATCTCAAAATGCATAGGAGTTTCCAGGCAGAAACTTAGAGGAAGAAGATTTCAGTCAAAGAGAAGAGATTGAACAGAAGTGTAG